>NW_020171376.1:20173-185197 GCF_001481775.2 Trichoderma gamsii | reverse complement strand
AAAAAAAAAAAAAAAAAAAAAACGCCATCTGTCTCGGCTCGCATAGGTCTATTATCCACCGCTGGAGACGGGACTTATTTTCTTGATGAGGCTGTGCACAATATTGGACAAGGTTGGCCGCTTATTCCTGCATCCATCCGGCGCAAATTAATGCCCTCCGCTTCAGGACTGCCAAGAGTGAGAAGTCTGCTCTACATTTATTAGATAGCTTCCTATTCACTGGGAGGAAAAAAGTAAGAGAGTCAAATTGAAGAAACGGGGGAAATTAGAAGAAAAATGGAAGAAAAATTGTTCTCTATAATTTTTGGCTTATGCAAGAAGTCGCTTGAAGCGCGCATCGACAGGCTCCCATCCGAAGGCTGCCGGCACGATATTGATTGGACCATGGTGTGATATCTCAGATGCCACAGTGACAGCCTGCAGCGGCATTATGATGGGCTTTAGCGGCCCAGTAGAAGCGGGCAGCAAAATTATTCGCTATCGATGATGTGAGGTAGCTGCTCAGCCTCAATGCGTGCTGGTGGTAGCTTGCCGAGATAGGGAACTCCAGATTAACCAGTCGTGCGGAACACACAGTTTCGGCAAAGGCACTGTATGCGGGTGCCATGATTCGCCCAGAGGCGACGATTAGACTCATTCTACACCCTTCCACTCACTTTCCCCGGGCGGAATCCTCCCATGGGAGGCAAACGGGCGGAAGCATTTGGTACGAGTATGACAATGTCTTGACGAACGAGGCAGAACAAGGTTTACAGCCACAGCAGCTAAGGACACCCACACCAGCAAAAGCTCATCTCGAAGATCGTGAGCGAGTAGCGGACCAGGGCCCCCTTGGCCAAGGCCCCGTACAGTACGAATGAGAGCAATGGCGGGATAGGTAATTCGAGTTCTTGCACTGTATTAGAATTGCGTATAAGCCAGACAACGTGCGCCCATGTGTGGAGGTTGCCAGGGCGCTATGCCGTTTAGCATCTTGGGACACACCTTAACAGCAATAAGGTGTGCCGGGGTGGGCGGCTAGCCTAGCCATAGCTTGCTTGGGAGATGCGACTGGACCATGGTGATGATGTTGGCGGGTTGTGATATAATGTCCGACTCCCTTTTCAAATGCCTCGCCGCGTTGGTGAGCTTGGCAATGAGCTTGGCCATGAGCTTGGCGGCAGGGTCGGTGGGCAATCCAAATTACCCTCAAGACAACATGCTGTGCTCCGTGTAATTGCGAGTTTCCAGGCCCGCAAGCGTGCTCCATACTCCCCACATCGACGAAATATCAAGGTTTTGGCTGTCTGACTTGGCCATGTTGCCATATGAAATAGGAAAGAGATTAGGGAGACGAAGCTTGCTCTTGTGCTCCGAATCCACATAGTTGGCTAGTTGGGACTGAGTCATACTCTTGTCCTAACTGCTTGGTACCCGAATACCTATTCACCCTCGCCGGCTCTCACCGCACCTCTGGAACGCATTTTTGCAGCCGTGATAGCACCTCAACATTGACGGCCGCACGGCATAGGAATATGATGATCGGAGGACTAACCCCCGGCAATTAAGTGCGTAACTTGAGCGACCTGCCCAACAAAGAAGCTGATCTTCGAATAGTGTCAGATGGCACTAAACATTTCGAGATGGGGTCCGAGAATGTCATTTTCTGCCTTGTTAGCGCCCGTGTCAGAAATTAATCAGCATCATTATTCCGGTAGCGAGAGACAGCTGTATTTTCCTGGGTCTCAGATGCCACCTATGACCCGTCTTGTGCCGTGCTTCGTGTATGACGGCGTTGATATCCAAGACTTGCGGTTGCACGGATGGCGACATTGTTTGGGTATCATCGGTATTGCTTGATGCCGCTCTGCTAAAACATTTCCCAAACCCCCTGAAGGGACGCGTCTTCGTCAAGGCTGTGCTTCAGTAGCCGCGGCGAGTTCCTATGACGACGGGAGATTGATGAAGCCTTGGCGAGCGGATATGGCGCCCTTGATTCCGTGGCGCTGAAAACTCAATGCCAGCGTATTCTCACGGGCGGCCTCACGTGGCGGGTTTGTTGGCTCCATACGGAGGCATCAGTACGCTGGCGATGGCGAACTTTGCGCTGGCCGCCAGATCTGTGGAGAGTATGTGGCTTGTGAGATAGGACACGGCGGTTTTGTTGCAATGGGTGTTTGCCCGCGCCGAGTGATTGTGTTGCCCGCAGCGCTCGATCGGGCTATAGAGGTGCAAAGAGGGGGAAAAGCTTGCTGGCACAGCCCCTGGAACTAGGCGCTGGAGGCGCTGGAGCCTCTGACGGCCGCCCATCACATGATGATCTGATAAGGCAGGCAAGGTAGATTCTGCAACGAGATGCGCTGAAGACGAGGCTCGTTGCGAGCGAAGCGATGGGATGGTGCCGCGGGCAGAAATGCGCCGTTGCCACAGGCAAGGCTGTGGCCGTCTCATGATGCTGGGAGACGACTCGCTGCTGGCCTATGGCGTGCTCTACAGTGGCTGATTACGTGGACCCGACACGCGAGCGGCGATACTTTTCAGCTGAAATCTGTATTCGGGAGATACTTTTGCGGCTTAGCGAACAGAGAGGCGTGCTAGGTACACAGGCTAACAGATTCCACAACGGAGCGTCGCTGGTTGTACCTGGAGTATAGGCCCTGGAGAGCAGCTAAACGAGAAAACGAATTGAGGCCTCTGCTCTGCCGTAGGGCGAGTGTTTCTGAGCACTAATCAACTCCGTACTAAGGCCGCCAAGCCCCTGTTCCCTGTCTAGCGACTTCGGGTATTCTCACCTAGATTTTCTCTCTATTCGGAGCCAGTATCTGCTAAGCCATCCACATACTTACATGCGCTGGCATACTTGTATACGAATAGTATACGTGACGTGCTGAAATGTGTCGGTCAAGAGGTTCGAAATAACGCCGTACTCATATCCAATAAGACTGCGGGCTGCTTTCAGACTTGTTCCAATTCGTGCAAGCCGTCTAGTCAGGCTTCTCAGTTGGCGCCTGAAGACCCTGGCATTATGCCACTGCTAGAGGGTTTCCTCTTTCGTACCTGGGTACCTGAGAGCTGGGTCGGTTTCGCTGTGTCGGCTAGGAATATGAGACGTATCTGGTACTTTTGCAAATGCATCCAGGCCCTCCCGCTGCAGCTGTCTATAAAGCACTCATAGAGATAACCCATGCACTGCCAAGCGAATGGAAATGCCGTTGCCAGTTCCTCAAACAGGGAGGTGGCCGATCACGATCATGCAAATGTTGCTCTCCGCAATTACGGTATCACTCCATAGAACAGAGTCGGTATACGCTGCAGATGCTGCCCCGGAGCCATTGAGCCGACAGAACCATTACTCGCGCAGCCGTACACCTTATGCTTACAACTAAGTTATACCTCGACCGCATGCTAAAGTTCTTCGGCAAGGAACGGGGCTTCCAATCAATGGCCTCAGCGGTACGGTAAGCGGCCTTAACTGCCCGGGAAGGGGGATTGGGTAAAAAAGGCCGGCTGGATTATAGCGCCTCTGGCTGTTCTGTTTAGTGTGCTGCGAGAGCAACAAACGGCTCCCTGCACGCGCGTGGCCACGACCGTACCCGATACTTGTGCGCTGGCCCGCGATCCCATAGCCACGTCAGTAGCGACTACCCGCGCGAGCTGCCTCCGCTGGTACCGCCGCCGGCCCACCGAGGTCCAACAGGTACCACCAGTGGCCGGCGCTCCACTGAAATGGGTTGATGCCGGTGGGCCTGCTGGCTGCCGCCTGCCAATCACTCACCCTTTTCATTCAGCATAGCCTCACGCTAAACCTCAAGCACGAGACAGCAACGATGGCAAGGTACATGTAAGTCGCTCCATTCCTGGGTTCCTTGTTTTGCTTCTGGCTTGGTTTTGCACGGCCGCTCTGCCCAGGCGTTGTTCCTCCTCGAGTACTTTACTGCTACGACTCAACGTTGCGAAGCTCCGACTCCTTGGGCCATGAGCTGGTGCTAATTCGCCTCCATCCAGCCGCTAGGGCTTGCCTCGCCAGTTGTCTCCCTTGCCGCCAAAACAAAATCTAGATATTAAACCCGCCTGGGCTCCGCCAAACACGCCCCCTGGCTCAGTTGCTCGAGACTGCACGAGTCGAATCTGCCTGCTGGCTTCTCTGTCCTGCCTCACCCTTTCTCCTCGACACCTCTTTTTCCCAACGCAACCGTATCTCAGCGTGTGTGCTGCCTCGAGGCGGCTGAGTGCTGACAATGGCCGACTCCAACAAGCCCGAGCCCTCTCCAGGGCCTCCAGCGAGGCGGAGGGCGTACGTATATTCCTTTGCTGCGAATCAGCCCCGTCTCCCTGTATAGAAAGTGGTTGGCTAACCAATAGATTGCGTACCCAGGCCGACGATAACAATAGACACGACTGCCGTCAACCCCAATAGCAGCGTTGTCGAGATTACACACGACTTCAACGGCCAACAGCCCCAGCCCAACTACACCGTCTCTCCCATCTCTCCCCCAGACGACGCCGCCAGCCCCTCTACAATGATAGAGACGCCTTTCGGCTTTTCTCAGGAGAGGTACCCCGAAACACGGACGGACACATCCTTCGATATCAGCAGAGAAAGTAGCCGGCCAACGAGCCCTCATAATGTGTCGACCCCTATTGGCGCGCACGGATTCTTAAATGTACCGACAAACCATAAGAGATCACGGCAGAACTCGGTCGATTCCGAAGAGGCGAACCGCTCGTTTATTTCAGGGGGAGAAACGACCGTGGTTGCCTCCAACTCAACGCAGACGGACAAGTACAAGACGACGCCGGTAAACGATAAGGTCATGAGCGACGAGACAGCACTGAGACCCGACGCGGGGACCGAGGCCGACTTTGAGATTGAGAACAATCCATTTGCCTTTTCACCAGGCCAACTCAACAAGATGTTCAACCCCAAGAGCCTTGCGGCCTTCTATCACCTAGGAGGCTTGAGCGGCTTGGAGCGCGGTCTGCGAACGGATCGCAAAGCTGGGCTGAGTACTGAAGAAAACAATCTGGAAGGATACGTCACATTTGGAGAGGCTACTTCAAAAAAGAATGATAATAAGCAGGCTACCGCTACTACAGCGGCAGCTGGGGAACCGGCAGCTCGCACAACATCGAATTTAAGTCGAAGATCACTGGGATTTCAAGATCGATACCGAGTTTTTCGAGACAATCGGCTGCCGGAGAAGAAGGGCAAGAGCTTACTGGAGCTCATGTGGATCACTTACAATGATAAAGTGCTGATTCTGCTGTCGATTGCTGCGGCCATCAGTCTTGCCGTTGGTCTGTACCAAACTTTTGGCCAGTCCCACGCGCCGGGCGAACCCAAGGTCGAATGGGTCGAAGGCGTTGCCATTATCGTTGCCATTGCCATCGTGGTCATTGTGGGATCGCTAAACGATTATCAAAAGGAAAGACAGTTTGCAAAGCTAAACAAGAAGAAGCAAGATCGAAATGTCAAGGTTGTACGCTCTGGAACGACTATGGAAGTGTCTGTATTCGACCTCATGGTCGGCGACGTCATCCACCTCGAGCCTGGAGACATGGTTCCCGCCGATGGTATCCTCATTGAAGGCTTTGACGTCAAATGCGATGAATCTCAGACGACCGGAGAATCAGACATTATACGCAAACGGGGCGCTGACGAAGTCTACGAAGCCATTGTGAATCATGAGAATCTCAAAAAGATGGATCCATTCATTCAGTCTGGAGCTCGGATTATGGAAGGTGTTGGCACTTATATGGCTACGTCAACTGGTATCTACTCTTCCTACGGAAAGACTCTCATGGCTCTCAACGACGACCCGGAAATGACACCTCTTCAGGCGAAGCTGAACGTCATCGCCACTTACATTGCTAAGCTCGGTGGTGCTGCTGGTCTGCTCCTGTTTACCGTCCTGTTTATCGAGTTTCTGGTCCGCTTACCGCACGACGACAACTCTACTCCGGCACAAAAGGGACAGATGTTCCTCAACATCTTTATCGTGACAGTCACAATCATTGTCGTTGCTGTCCCGGAAGGCCTCCCACTCGCCGTTACTTTAGCTCTCGCTTTCGCTACAACTCGCATGCTGAGAGATGCCAACTTGGTTCGACATTTGAAAGCTTGTGAAGTCATGGGCAACGCGACAACAATTTGCTCTGATAAAACAGGAACGTTAACTCAGAACAAAATGCAGGTTGTAGCAGGAACGGTGGGAGTGAACAATGAGTTTAGCCAGTCTCGCATCCAAGCTACGGAGAACGCTGAAGGCGACAACAAGAAACCATTGCCGCCATCGGATTTTATCAACAAGCTCAGCGCTCCGGTGAGAGAATTGCTTCTGGATTCTATTGCTTTGAACTCGACGGCTTTTGAAGGCGAGGTCGAAGGAGAAAAGACATTCATCGGCTCCAAGACCGAGACGGCCCTTCTCCTATTTGCTAGAGCTCATTTGGGCATGGGACCTGTCAGCGAGCTACGGGAAAACTCGACTACTCTACAACTGATTCCCTTTGATTCAGGCCGCAAGTGTATGGGAATTGTTGTCCAGCAACGCGATGGCGCCGCCAGACTATTCATCAAGGGCGCTTCGGAGATTCTGCTTGCCAAGTGCGACAAAGTTCTACAAGATCCAATGGCAGATGCCTCTGTGATGTCGATGGCACAGGGAGATGTCGATGCAATCAATCAGCTCATTGTATCCTATGCAGAGCGTTCATTACGAACCATTAGTCTGTGCTACAGAGACTTTGAGTCTTGGCCTCCGCCATCTTTGCGCCAGGGCGAAGGCAAAGGTGAAATCCTGTTTGAGGATTTATTCCAGAAAATGACGTTTGGCGGCGTGGTGGGCATCCAGGATCCTCTGCGAGAGGGCGTTACCGAGGCTGTTCAGCTATGCCAAATGGCCGGCGTTGTTGTTCGCATGGTTACCGGTGACAACAAGATTACTGCTCAGGCCATTGCCACGGAGTGTGGAATTCTACAGGCTGATAGCTTGGTTATGGAGGGTCCCGATTTCCGCAATCTTAGCAAGCTCCAGCAAAACGAAATCATCCCCAAACTTCACGTCCTTGCGAGATCCAGCCCTGAGGACAAGCGGATTCTGGTAAAGAGACTCAAGGAATTGGGAGAGACCGTTGCCGTTACTGGCGATGGCACCAATGACGCTCCCGCTCTCAAGGGGGCCGACGTTGGATTTTCCATGGGCATCGCCGGTACTGAAGTTGCCAAGGAAGCGTCAGCCATCATCCTTATGGATGACAACTTTGCCAGCATTGTCAAAGCCCTGAAATGGGGTCGTGCTGTCAATGATGCTGTCAAGCGATTCTTGCAGTTTCAGATTACAGTCAATATCACTGCCGTCATCCTCACCTTTGTTTCTGCCGTTTCTAGCGTGTCCGAGAAATCTGTCCTCACGGCTGTTCAGCTGCTTTGGGTCAACCTCATCATGGACACACTGGCAGCTCTCGCTCTCGCCACAGATCCGCCGCAGGATAGTGTTTTGGACAGGAAGCCTGAGCCCAAAGGCTCATCCATCATCTCACCAACCATGTGGAAGATGATTATCGGACAAGCGGTGTACCAATTGGCTATTACATTCCTGTTGTATTTTGGCGGCAGCAAAGTGGTCCAGCCTATTGTTGGAGGCGAAATTACCACAGCCGACATTGAGACTCTGGTCTTTAATACATTCGTCTGGATGCAGATCTTTAATCAATGGAAGTATGTATATCTCTAACCACCGAAAAGTTTTGTATAGATTTGAGTGCTAACCCTCTTTTTTTTCCCCCTTCTATCAGCAATCGACGCTTGGATAACAAATTCAACATCTTTGAAGGCCTGACACGCAACTGGTTCTTTATCGCCATCAGCACTCTCATGATGGGTGGCCAGGTTCTGATCATCTTCGTGGGCGGTGCTGCTTTCTCGATTGCAAGCAAAGACCAGTCCGGAGGAATGTGGGGCATTGCCCTTGTCCTCGGATTCCTCTCCATCCCAATCGGCGTTCTTATTCGTCTTATTCCAGACAGCTTTGTTATCAAATTGGTGCCAGAATTCTTCAGGCGTCGAGCGAAACAGGTGCCCGGCTTGACGATCTCTGATGAGGAGATGGACATGTATCCCGAGCCATTGGTCGAAGTGCGCGACGAACTTAACTTCCTCAGGCGCATGAAGGGAGGGCGCCTGAACAACCTAAAGTTTGCGATCCAACACCCCAAAGAAATGATTACGCGGTCAAGGAGCCCGTCTCATTCGCGGTCCAACTCTGTCCTGACGACCGATACGCCGGGCCGAGAAGACAGCTTCCCGTCGCGCGTTGCCACGCCGGTATCGCGGCAGCGTTCCCGGTCAGCCCGGTCACGCTCCAACTCTGCCCTCGGAGCACCCACAGTCATGGCCGGAATCGTGGCTGCTGGAGTAGCAGCAGGATGGTCACCGATTGGCCGGCCGTCAGCTGAAGACAGAGAGGCCATGATGCAACATTATCAGCATCAATTAAACCAACAGAGAACAGGAGAAAGCCCGGAGCAGGGATCACCAAAGCCCGCAGAGGGCCAGAATAGCGAGGCGCAAAAATGAGGCGTAAAAGGAGTTGAAAGGCTTGCATAATATGATTCCCCTGGTTATAACGACTGTTTATACTACTTTCTTTTTCTTTCAACACTCCCTTTACCCTTTCTACTTCTTTTGCATCTTTGTTCTAGAGATGCCTAAACGCATAAACATAGGGTGCCGGTAGCACTTGATTTGATATTGATAGACGGTAATTCACTTTTTTTTTCTCTTTTGCGTTGAAGGCGGTTGGGATGAGAATAAAGTGGCACGTATTTATATAATGGACTTTTTTATTCTCTTACAGTATATCGTTATTACTACTATTATTATAATAAAGGTGAGATGGGGGGTTTCCTATTCCTCTTTACACTTTCCTCTCCTCTTACTTCTTTTTATTCTCAAATTACGTAAGTGTGTATGGCTTATAATGTGCACGCCCGACTCCTCAAGCTGTCCTTTTCTTCTTTCAAGGCGTCAGTATGTGAAGGTGTTCTAAATGGTGCTTGTTCAAAAAGTTGTGATCGGTCGGTAATGGCAGCAGCAATAGCCGAGTTAGACTGGGTTTGACTCGCATGTATAAGAGTGACTCGGAGTGCCCGAATGTTTGTCCACCTGGGTTGGTTGCATGCTGGTGGGCGAAAAGAGGCTTGCGGCATTATTGCTACCGTAACTTATCTAATGGTTTCTTTGTATACAAACTACATGGATACATACGTTATCTCTCAGTAACTACCTACTATTTGTTTTACTTCCTCCAACAGTGCATCCTCTTTGCATTAACATGGCATTAGTGTAAGCTACCTACCTAGTCAATAGTATCTGCCAACAGTTGAGAATGTGTCAGACATATACAAGAGAAGATGCAGCTAATGGCGCAAGGGAGTCACAAAAAAGCAAAAAGGAAAGGATTGGGATTGAGGGGTGGTTGGTTGGGAGTTTGGGATTGGGAAGGATGGGAGCCTAAAAATAAAAAATAAAGGGCTGAGGTATAGGCTGTATTGGAACGGTGTGTGCGTTTTTTTTTTTTTTTTGTTGTTTGCCTTTTTTAATTAATTGATTGATGCATGGTGGGATGCACTAGATGATGTTTGTTGCCGCTATTGAGAGGTCTCTCTCTGATTTGTCGTAATCCTTGCTTGCTTGCTTGCTTTGCTGGTTATACTACCCGAGGCGTACTAGTTGGGGCGGGCGCTTTTTTTGTTATAATACTGTACTGTACGGGGAACCTACTGATATTAGGTGGTGATGAAGAGACAAACTTTTGTAATACGGGATATTAGGCAGTTTGTACTTTGAGTATTATTTGATTTGATTGCTTGAATTGTGCCGCGGTCGAGTGGGATTATTTGGTAGAGGAGATTCGGTGAGGAGCACAGCTGTGGAAGAAGGCTGAGTTGCTGGGCGGGTAATCAAGTCCCAATCCTATTAATTAATATGAAGTCGGAAAGGAAAGAAAGCAAGGGCAGGCATTCTTGCATGGATCGTGATCTAACTAGATACATGTACTGAGGCATGAATGTACAAGTAGTAGCGTGTAGCACCCAGCTAGCAAGTATTCAGCTTAGACCACGAGAACGAGAGAGAGATGGGGAGAATCTATCTTAAGTCTCCGTGTCGAAACACGTGTTGCCACTTCTGATTATCATCTGAATCTGGGGAGTGGGAGAAAAAAAAAAGAGGGAGAGATGGCAGAAGGGAGGGGTGGGAGAAAAGGACGTCGGAAGAGTGCTTCCGCTAGTTTTCGTCTTTTCTTTTTTTATCTCGGTGTGTGGTTTGTACGGATTGAGGTGTTTTGCTGCATTCCTCTTGTACATGATATGCGGCATTCCGGGTCGGATGGGGAGAAAGAGACTAATATTGCTGTGCGTTTCCGAGATGGGGGGGCCGTTTAAAAAGAAAAAACAAAGGGAAGCATGGTGTTGTGACAAAAAAGGAAATGTGCTAATGAGGAACGAGAATAGATAGAATAGATAGAGTTGATAATATTTGCTCTTTTATTCCTGCTCTTTGCTTCGTTTGACAAGTTCCTTTTTTTCACATGGGCGGCAAAGCGTGAAATGAAACGAAATGAGAGTGGGTGTGGAGCGACGCTGCTCAATGCGGGAAAGTGACAGATGACGGGCAGAGCTGCGCCTTTGTTTTCAGCTTTTGAGGACATACACCCTGGAAAGGAATATATCCGTCCATTTTGGGCGTCAAGTAGCAGCTATTAGTCACTTCTTTGTGTCTTTTCTAGCGAGTGATGATGCTCTGGATAAATATCTCAAAGGAGGATAAAACGAGTTGTGCTGGACAGTGCGTGCAACGCCATGGATGCGTCTTATAAGTACACAAGTAGTAATATGTAATGTCATGTATGTCTCTGAATGGTCACACTAGCCTTCTGGTCCCGGATGGACCGCCATGTTTTATCTCTCTCGTTGCTTTTTATTTTCTCACCTTGGCTGCCGTTTAATATGGACGCAGAGCAGCGACTACTACTAATACCTAATACCACACTACTACTGCTAGTACGCAATACTAAGGCATCAACGTGGACGATTGTGACAAGTCAGGGATAGAAGCCAATTTAATTCAGACTGTTGTTGGCGATTCATTTCCGTGCTTGTTTCTATTCTTTTCCTCCTCGGCTCCGTTTTGATCTTCTATTCTTCCTTCTCGTCATCGCTGTCTGTCCATCCCTATAGATAGGCCCCGTCCGTTTGTCGATCGATAGTCGTGGCCGCCACCCAGTTTTTTCTTATTGCGGTTGCTATTCATCTACTTCCTTGCTTAAACAACTCTGTGCTTACCATCATCAAAGCAGCCCCCGTCTATCGGCCATCAGCATTAGCCATCCGTATCTGTCGCCGCCTTTGTTCTCGACTGCTCTCTCTTCCCACTGAGGCAACAAAAAGTCGACCTGACGTACCACTACCAAGGTACGACCATGTTAATTTAATCTATTAATACGTACTCCATATCTCCTCCCTCCACCCCCTTTGGCCTTTTTCCCTTTTTTTTCCTTCTAGCACCACCAAATCTCAGCCTTCTCTTTAATTCAACCCAATCTAGGCATTTTCGCCTTTCCTAATCCTGCCATTTTTCGCTGCCTCCGTCTGTGCCCTTCTCTCTTCTTCCACCTCCCAGGATCCTCACTTTCCGTTTAGTTTGATCACCTTCTCTTTAGTTTGATCTCTTCGCCCGTTTTCTCATCTCAGTTCCCAATTTTTTTTTTGCCCACCCCCTCCATATTTCGCTCTGACCTTATGCTGTTTTAGGGGAAGTGCGTAACTTAATCGCTTCCCTGGTCTTGATCCATTAATCATCACGAGCAATTGGAGAGAGCCATAACCGGCCAGAATACGACGGAATAAGAAAAAAAGCCCCAGAGGTCCAGATTTGATCTGAGCTTCAACCAACCACCCCTGCCCTTCCTTTGGCATCAACTTCATCCTCGTCCTTTCAACGCGTGGCAACTCGGCATTTTCCAGCGACCTCTCGCGGCAACTTTCGGGCTCGGTTCCACAACTTTGATTCACTTGATTCACATCTCGCTGTCGTTTTTCATTTCTCTACTTAACATCATTCTTATCAAAACCCTATTATAGTGTTCGTTGTCTCTGTTGCCCGTGTCCCGGCGTTTTTGGCCTTGTTTGAGGCCTGAGTTGTTTCCTTCATTCATACATCATAACTCTTTTTTTCACGCCTTTTTGCCACGTTGGCTGCTTGCTCTCTTCTCACCCAACAAAGAGATTGGGAAGCAACCGCATCACGCCACATTACACTAGACGCGCATAAGGCGAAGAAGACGAAAAACAGCACCCAAAAAGAAGAAAACAAAGGAAACTTGAGAAAATGAAACGGGCGCCTGCAGGCAAAAAGGGCGTGGCCCTCGCAAAGCGCTCTCAGGCGCGGCTGGATGCGCTGGATCACCTGCCTGAGAATGCGACGATTGAGGAGATCAAAGAGGCATCCGTCAACGTTTCGCTCGCCGAGCTGGAGGAGAGAGTTGCAGATGTGCGCGACTCGTGGGAGACGGACTCGCTGTTTGAGGATGCGCTGGAGGAACTGACGGAAGAGAGTGGAGTGTATTCTGGGAGTAAGTTGCCACTGATTTCTGATTTCTTGTCTTTTTGTTGTGCGTTGTTTTCATCTGCTTTGCATCTTTTTTGATCCCTTTGCTGTTTCTACTACACGCAAGATCGCAAGACCAGGTTCCATTGCGACTTTGTCGTGTGGCAGAATACGCGGGCGAGCAGCTTTCGTGGCTGTGGCTTCGTTTTGCCCTCTCTAGTATGAATCAGGGCCAAGTGGCCACAGCCAAGACGCCTAGTTTGTGATTTTGTGCTCAGATGGTTCTACAATGACTACAAAGGCAAAACAGGGCAAAAAGGCCGCTGGTGGTGATGGGCCAGCACCAGTGGCGAAGTGCTCGAAATCTCCAAAAGCCTCACTAACTCGTCTCCAACTCACAGGGCCAGATACCTGCACGCCTGAAGAGGCCTGCAGACTGCGTCGTGAACTGCGCGACCAGGGACCGGCGGTCTTCTGCCAGCGCACAGTCGACGCTGGTCGCTACAGCGCCAAAAAGCTGCTCAGCGCCTTTGGCATCCGGCCACCTGCGTTTCTGGACGGCCAGCCGGACGAGGCCTACTTCAGCCTTCTCTCGCTGGCCATTACGCGTGAACTGTCCAAGAGGGCCAAGCTGACGCGCTACAACTCCGTTCCGGACGCCGTGGAGCTCATCAGAAAGTGCAACAACATCGTCGTCATCACCGGCGCCGGCATTTCCACGTCTCTGGGCATCCCGGACTTTCGATCGGCGGGCACAGGTCTGTACTCGAAGCTGGAGCACCTGGGCCTCAACGACCCCCAGGAGGTCTTTGACATTGAGACGTTCAAGCAAGATCCAACTATTTTCTACTCGGTTGCCAAGGACATCATCCCCTCAACCGATCGATATACGCCCACCCACAAGTTCTTGGCCATGCTTCACGAGCGCGGCAAACTGCTTACCAACTACTCTCAGAACATCGACAACCTAGAGGTCAAGGCCGGCCTGCCCAAGGAGAAGCTGATCCAGTGCCATGGCTCATTCGGAACTGCAAGCTGTGTCCAGTGTCACTACCAGATTCCAGGCGAGAAGATCTTCCCGGATATCAGAGCGGGCAAGATTCCCAAGTGCACGCGATGCCTCTCAACACTCAAGGCGTCTGGCGCTGCGCCCAAGCGAAAGCGATCTGCTGGCGCCGAGAAGAAGAGACGACGCTGGACCGACAACGATAGCTCAGACGACACGTCGGAATACGACATTCCCACCACAGGCGTCATGAAGCCCGACATCACCTTCTTTGGCGAGGCCCTGCCTGACGAGTTTTCGCGCCGCCTCACGGAGAACGACCGCGACAAGGTGGACCTGGTCATTGTCATTGGCACTTCGCTCAAGGTTACGCCAGTGTCGGAGATTGTCAGCTTCCTGCCGCCGCATATCCCGCAGATTTACGTTTCTCGCCAGGCCGTCAGCCACATCAACTTTGACATTGACCTGCTGGGCGACTGCGACGTCGTCGTGGCGGAGCTCTGCCGACAGCTCGACTGGCCGCTTGTCCACGAGATGGTGCCCGTGGATCAGAAGATTAGTGTGCGCACCGAGGACGGCTATGCAAGCCGCCATGTCTTTACCTCCAACAAGGCTGCTGAGAATAGCTCTGCCAAGGCTGAAAAAGAACCCAAAGACGCCAAAAATGGCAGAGACGTCAAGAATGCGAGGAGTGGCAGAGGTAGCAGGAGCCCCAAGGTGACCAATGGCACCACCAAGAACGCCTAAAGTGGGCATAAGACTCGAAGATGCTCACCAGACTCCGACGCCTATGCTTGACCATATTCACAAAAAGGAAGGCCGATTTTCTTTACACAAGACGATACCGCCTTGAGTCTTTTTTCTTTCTTCTATTTCTATTTATTTCCTTGTCTCTCTCTTTGCGTGTCTCATTTTTCTCTTTCTGCTGATATACCTCGCGTTTTTCTGCGCCTCTAAGATGAGATTTAGCGGGGCCATACGGAGTTTAGGACTTGTTTTACGATGCGCGGCCCTTTTCACTTTTCATTTCTGTCAGATTTCCTTTCTCATTCTACACCTACTTTTAAACTCGTGGGTACTTATTTCAAACGAGCTTTGATACGCTGCCACCCGTAAAGACTTGTTCCCTTCTTCTTCTTTTCTTTTATAGTACCTAGGGATATACACATACAAGGGACAGCAATGGGAATTGGTGGAGACTGTTAGACTTTCTGAGAGAAGAGTGAGTTCTGTTGCTAATTTGGACGGACGACATGACCAAAAGAGGAAGAGAGAAGACAAAAAAAAAAAAAAAGCTGTTTAGACGTTCCATCCGTATAGAGAGAATTGATCTATACTACTACTAGTAGAAATACAAAAGGGTTCTGTGTTTTTCTTCTTGTTACTACCTGCTCCTTTCATTCTCCAAACTTTTTAAATGCCTCGGCGATTTTTTCTCTTTCGTGTTCAGCTAAGACCACCACAGCGGGCGATTTGGAAGTTACTTTACCGTAAGGAGATGGTGTTTGTCTTGTGTAAGACGGGGGGGTGTGTTAGGTAGTCTTGTAAGCAAAGGGGGTCAGCTTCGGGCCTTAGTTTGGGGGGTTTAGTGTCGCTTTGAGCACTATAATTGTGGGTTTTTTATTGCCTTGTTGAGATGGGGATATGCAAAGTCGGAAAAAGGCTAGAATGAAAAGTGAATAGTCTTTAGGAGAAAACGCAGAAACCGTAAAAAGGAAAAAGAAAAAGGCCCTTATGAAGGCTCAAGCCATTGATCGTCAAGCGAGGCCTGCCTTTATTCAATTTCTTTTCAAAGAAAGATGGACGTTGGGCCTGACGCCTCGGTTTTTCTTCTTTAATTGGTATCTATACATTTGCTTTCCGCCTCTTTGCCTATGTCCAGAAACGTAAATTGAACATTACCCAGTGAATACGACTTGTCCTCATTGGGTTTCTTTGTTACAGTACTATACAACAAACCCCTGCTCATCTGTCTTTTTACGCTTCCATCTCGCTTATAATGCTTTGCTTTGCAGGTAGTTGGTCTCTTATACCTTGCCTTACAGGATGATCATCTTGCCTCCACCGCTGATTATAGTAAGAACTACCCTTTTTATTCCTTCAAGACTTCTAACCAGTTTAAGAAAGATATGAATCGCTACTGAACAGATCAAAGGGGGGGAAAGAGCTCGTTTGCTAAATCAGACTTTCATACTTATCTAGACCAGACTTTTGTTGTTGCTGCTGCTGGGGTTGGGCCAAGGAACTGCCACCCATCGGGCTGCTATTACCAATTCCCCCAAAGCCCATTGGTTTCTGCTGTTGAGACAGCGAGCTGCCTGAACCTGCTGAGCTCCATACATTTTGAGACGCTGCCGGGGGCGGTGCGAGACTGAATCCTGATGTCCCGGAGTTGCTGCCTGGCGGTGGGGCCAGAGAGAAGGATGAGCCTCGGGCATCGCTCATTGCGGGTCTTTGGGAGTTGATCGAGTTTAGTGACATGTTGGACATGGAATTGGCCATGCCTGTAGTACCGAATGTAGCGCTGGAGTTGGACATGTTGGAGGAGTAGTTTGGTGTCAGGGGAGGCGGCGAGAAGCTCTTGTTAGTGGACGTAGAGGTGGATGACCAGCCGAAGCTTGGTGCAGATGTCGTGGACTGCGCTGGCGTTTGCTGGAAACTCGGTTGCTGTGATGTTGGTTGCAGGGGCTGGCTGAACTGGGTTGAGCTTGGAGTCATGACTTCGAAGCGGTTGAGGTCGGGGGTGACTGTTCGGAAAGAAGGCTGCTGGGTCTGTAGGGTGCTTGGTTGCTTCACGGGAGGGCTCATGGCGCGTGGAGTCGACCAGGAAAAGGATGGTGTCTGTGGTGTGGCCGTTGATGATCGATTCACAGAGGCAGCGGCACTCGGTGCGTCGTCCCAGCTGGGCGTCCTTGCAGCGCTGGAAGAGCCGCCAGCTGTGCCCTTCACCAGGGCTTCAAAGTCGTCTTCGTTGCCGCCATTAGTGGCATCGAAAGCAGTTCCTGTCAGGCCGCCGAAAGCCATAAAGTCTTCGTTTGGAGCAGCTGTTGATCCATTGATCGATCCTGACAGCTCTTGTAATTTCTTCGTCTGTTCGTCCTCGACCTTGCGTGACAAAGTCTTGATGAGGTCCATGAATGATTGGAACTGTTTGAGGTTAAGCAGCGGTCCTAAACTCATATTCCATAGGATTGGTAGGATATCCATGGCCACAAACTCGGCGTCAGCGTTTTGTCCGACCACGTACATCAAGTCCCGAGCTGCCATCATGACGGCGGGTTCCTTGGTCTTGATGCCTTTGACCAAGGGCACAATCTTTTCTTGCATGGTGTACTTGTCGAGTGCGCTGGATGAAGAAGTCTTCTTGTTTCCTTCCAGCCCGCTGAGGCCGCCGTCATCTGCGCTGGATTCGTTGGAGCCGCCGCAGAGAACGACGAATGCTTGAAGTCCACGGACTTTGATGGCAAGGCTATTTGTTCGACTAAAGACAACGGAGACAACGGGGAATAGCTCGTTCTTGATAGTACTAAAGTCCAGAACAGGCAGCACCACAGCAAAGCTTCTCAGTGCTGCATCCACGATTGATGGTGTGGGGCATTCAATGGCAGCAAGGATAACGGGCAGAACATCTATAGCATCCGTGTCAGTACACCATCGTCTTTAGGCACAAGCTGTTAGGAAAGGACTCACCATCTTTAAACTCTCCTCCATTACTGTTGTTGGCTATCACTGCAATGTTCTCTAAAAAGACCATCAAACCAGCATCTCGGGCTGGGTCTTTCTCTTGGCTCTGCTTTGCGTTTTCCACAAATACGCTCTTCAAGGCTGGTCGTACTCTTTCGCTGAACGCTCTTCGAGCCGTCGGCAGTAGAGTGAGTATCTTGAAGACGTTTTGCAAGATCGGCGAGAGAAGATCCTTATCCTTCATTTCATCCAACAACGCCGGCAATAGTTTCTTTTCTAAAACCGACTTTGGAAAGGAAGGCAAGACTTTGTTAAGGCCCCGCAAGAATGCTGACTTTTCGTTGGGAGTCTTTGCCGGAAAGGTATCGAGAAAGCGGATAGTAGAAACAAGGACGTTGTCGAAATATTCGCTTTGTTGAAACTCTCTGGCAGTCATTCTCTGCGCAGGCCTCCTCGCGATGAGCTTCGGCAGCACATGATTGGATAGGTCCCTGGGTAGTGGTCTGGAGGAAAGGTAATTGTTTGTGGTTGTTGGGACGGTGGAAGATGAAGAAAAGATCCTCTTATATGAAGAGGGGCTCCCATGCGCTTCGATTGGTGACTGATGCGGTGAATTATAGAGAGCAACGGAGAGCAAGCCGAGCGAGAACATATCAGCAGATGCGGTTAGGTTATTATCCATGACAAAATCAGGAGAAGTGAAGTCCAAGTTTAGTTGGACAAATTTGGGTAGCCTCGGGTCTAGGTTGAGGACTTCGTGTAGGCTGATGCCCTGGATCGAGGTAGGCTTTGTCGAACCATCTGCAGGACTGCAGAAAGAAAGTCCGCTTATCTTCCAATCAGACTGTTGCATGGTCAGTTGTCGAACCCTACACAGGAAGACATATAGGTTGAAAAGGTGGACATGAACATGCCTTGGCGTTGATAAGCACTGCATCAGGCGTCAAGTTACCGTGGACCAGACCGGCGTTATCATGTAGAAACTCCAATGCTTTGCTAATTTGCAGCAGTCCCTTTTGAATCTCCAGCTCATCAATCTCAATCTCTCTTCTTCTGCGCACGCCGTCGGCATCTTCCGTCACGTATCGACTCGATCTGCCGCCAGGGCCACCAGAACGCTCTTGTTCGTCCTTTTCCTGCAACAAGCTGGACAGAGACGCAGTCACTGCTTCTGTCACAAATTGCAAACCGCCGCCTCTGGTTTCCTCCACCGGCTCAACGAGCTCGAGAATGCTGGGATGCCGCAGCTTAGCCAAACTGGACGCTTCTTTCTTCAGGCGCTCCACCACTTCCTCGACGCTGCGCTTGTAGGATGCGGCATTGCCCTTGCCGACAGAGCTGCCGTGCGCGTCCAGGGACTTTTTGTCAAAGGCGAAGACGCTGTACGCCTTGCCGGTGGACTTCTTCTTAGCATCGTAGATCTTCCACGGCCCGGCCGTCGAGGTGGGATTTGGCGATACGGTATAGTTGGAGGAGATGTTGGTGCTGGAAAAGGACTTGAGCGCAGAGGAGAACATGATGCGTCGCGTGGGAGAGAGCAGACTGTTGCAGCGTCGTCTACGGAAGTAATTAAGGGCTCATTGCGGACCGGGACAGCGATTAAGGAGAGACTCGTGGAATGCGCCAAAATGGCCTGATGGCAGGTTGTTGGTGCGCCCGGCGCAGTTCAGACAATGCAGATTAGTGTTAGTGTCTATACCAAGACCTTTCCGTTGTTCAGCTGAATGAATTGAGCTGCGTGTTGCGAGTGTCCCTGACGTATCGCGGCGAGGCTGAGCGATGACACGCGTTTTGGATCGAGCTACAAGATATGGAGTGCGACGTGCGTTTGATGCTATTCGTAGCTCCCCGCTGTCATTGGCCAAAATGATAACATGATGCATCAGAGCTTCGGTCTCTGCGCCACACCACCAAGCCACAGTGCTGAGGTGCTGCAGATTAGGTACAACGACGCCTGACTAAGAAAAATTGCTACGGAGTAAGAGGCGGCCGTCTCTCGGGCATATATGGAAGAATTTCCTCTGTAAGTAAGAGCTGGATTGTATTAGAAGGCTGACCATCCCAGGGACACAAACATGATCAAGACAGTCATTTTCAAAGGCGCACGCTCCTATATCGGTGACGGTCCAATCTCCCTTTGCTTACTCGTCATACTCCTTCCTGGCACCAGCAGCAAATTAACCGACGACATTTGCTGCAAAGCGGCCTGACGCGGCATCACGCAACGGGTACCTTCGGGCTTCCAAGTTGGTGTTTTCAATTAGTACCCCGAAAAGTACAGAGCAGCGCAGCAGTAGCCTCTCCCAAGCACCGAGTACCTACGGCGTGGATGCGCAAGAAATTGCACTGTTTGCCCCAAGCCTGTAGCGCTAATTTGCTGCTGTAAGAATCGATAGATAGCCGTATCGCAGCACTGTAATAAGGCAGCGGTGAATATGCACGTAATCCATCCTGCACTAAGACTAAGCCCGTAGTCCGGTACCGCTCCGGGGTCCAGGGTCCTCTCCGTGCCTTGCGCGGTCTCCGGCGTCGCGAGTTGCTTCTCTCTTTGTCAGCTGGAAGTTCTCAACTTGTATATGACCTGGACTCTGGCCCGGAGACTCAATTGGACACGGCAGAGATATAAATATTGCTGTTCCGGCCACAATTGTCTCTAGTGAGGCGTCTAGAAATTTCTTCTTTGGGACAACCTAGCTAGAAATTTGTTGGAGACGACGACAAACGACACAGAGAAACTCTCACAATGCGTTCGGCCATCCCCAGAACAGCGCTCTTGAGCGCTTCGCGGGCTTCGCGATTCCTTCCTGCGTCTCGCCCTGCTCGCTTCTACAGCCTCAAGGCTACGGCCACTTCTACCTCTGTACAGCGCCCCCTTGAGGCTTCAAGGCTTTCGGTGGAGCAGACGAAGAGCCCCAAGAGCCTAAGCAAGCCCGAAGACCTCGTCTTTGGCAAGGAGTTCACAGGTGAGTGTCCTATTATCTTTATGGATGTATATCCTCTATTTGTTATTCACACATCATCGCAGATCACATGCTCGCCATTGAGTGGAACAAGGACGAAGGATGGCTTGAGCCTCGCATCACTCCCTACCAGAACCTGTCTCTGGATCCGGCCACCTGCGTCTTCCACTACGCCTTTGAGTGCTTCGAGGGCATGAAGGCTTACAAGGACAAGCAAGGCGACATTCGGCTCTTCCGCCCTGACAAGAACATGGCCCGCCTCAACAAGTCCGCTGCCCGAATTGCCCTGCCCACCTTTGAGCCCACTGAGTTTGTCGAGCTCATCTCAAAATTCACCAAGCTCGACTCCCGCTTCATCCCCGCCCAGCGAGGCTACTCTCTCTACCTGCGACCTACGCTGATTGGCACGCAGAGCACTCTCGGCGTCGGCGCTCCCGGCTCTGCCTTGCTCTACGTTATTGCCTCTCCCGTCGGTCCTTACTATCCTACTGGTTTCAAGGCCGTCTCTCTTGAGGCGACCAACTATGCCGTCCGTGCTTGGCCCGGCGGTGTTGGCGACAAGAAGCTCGGTGCCAACTATGCTCCTTGCATCGTTCCCCAGCTGGAGGCTGCCAGCCGTGGCTACCAGCAGAACCTCTGGCTGTTCGGCGAGGAGGAGTACGTCACCGAGGTCGGCACCATGAACATGTTCGTTGCTATGAAGGACAAGGCTACAGGCCAGAAGGAACTTGTCACTGCTCCTCTTGACGGCACCATCCTCGAGGGTGTGACCCGTGACTCTATTCTCCAGCTTGCCCGGGAGAGACTTGCTCCCGAGGGCTGGAAGATCAGCGAGCGCAAGTACACCATGCAGGAGCTGGCTGATGCCTCCAAGGAGGGCCGCTTGTTGGAGGCCTTTGGTGCTGGTACTGCAGCTATTGTTAGCCCTGTGAGGTCTATTGCTTGGAAGGGCGAGATTGTCGACTGCGGCCTGAAGGAGACTGAGGAATCCGGCGAGCTTGCGCTCAAGGTCAAGGAATGGATAGAGGCCATTCAGTACGGTGACATTGAGCACGAGTGGAGCGTCAAGGTTTAAGGATAACAAAAAGGAGGATCGATAGAGGGAATACATTAGTTAGCGTCATGTAGATATGCTCTTTATAATAACAAGAGAAAAATTTATCCAGCAACCCAAGTCTGTTATCCAGCACTCTAGCTATAGCATTCATACGTGAAGGCTATCAGGTATTACTGCTACTACTAGACTGCTGCTGCTACTGCTACTGTTGCTACTGCGGCTGTTTCTAAATGTGTTTGGCAATTGCGTATTCTGATAGATGGACTAGCTGCCTTGTTGAGCTACAGCTGTGTAAGGATTTAGAAAAAAAGGAGGATAGATAGAGTGAATACATTAGTTAGCGTCATGTAGATATGCTGTTATAAGAGATTTAATCTGCCGTCTGCTGCAAAGTATTTACCCCCCTGTACGGAGAAGATTCGGTGAAATCGTGAATCGTTTTTTGTTTTCTTTGTCCAACAACCCAGTCTAATATTTCATGCCATTGAGGGACCATATATCTCTGTAACGATAGAAAAACCAGGAAAATAAAATGCCTGAAACATGTACATGTTGGCCACTCCCAACGTTTGCCCCACCGCTCGCTGCTGAACCCAAATCCTCGTGTAAGATTTCCTCCTCCTCTACCTCCCCCTGTGTGAACATGACACCCCTAGTCTCGCTCCCATGCCGTCGGTTTAGTTCTTCTTCTCGTTTACTGAAGGGTCAGGGAGAACACCCTCGGCTTCTAATCTTCTTCGTGCCTCCTCAAGAGCCCAGGTAGAGACGCTGTGATTTCAACAAGTCAGTGACTGCTATATAGCCAAAATGACGCAATGAAGTCGGTAGCTTCGCCACTTCCGCCTTTCCATTCTCCAGTCCCCAAAGGCTCCAAATGTCAAAGGGAATGGTTCTAGAAGCCGCAATGCGAAATGCCGAATCCCATAGTCACGATATGTCCTGCTACTTACGAAGTATCAGGCTTGAATGCCAGAGCAACACCGGTGACCAAAAAGGCGGCGCCGAACAGGTACATGGGCCACTCCCAGCCCTCGGCCTCGGGCTTCTCGCCGGGCTTGACGCCCCAGAGCCATCCGGTAGGAGGCTCGAATTGTGACTCGCCGTGGCCGCCTTGTCGTCGAGTCGTCATGGAGAGGCTTCGCGCGGAGGCGAGAGGCTTGCGTGCGCATCGCACCGCTCGCAGCGGGGCGACGGTATGTCGGAGGATGGCCATTTCGGGCGCTTGCAGGAGAGGAAAGGCGCTCGCGCGTGGGTATTCGGGTGGTTCTGGCGATGTTTCGGGGCCGCAATGGCTGGTGGAAGTCGGTTTTGGGGAGAGGGACGTCGTTTGGACCGGCCGGCTGTTCAAAGTGCGGCGCTTCTCTTGGTTAGAACTCCGGATGGCGGCTTTGAGAGTCACATGACTAGAAACGTGACTGATCTGCGCCGTTTGATGCTGTGGCGTTTGTTTACCCCACTATGCGCTGCGTTCCCTTCGTCCATCAGAAAGCAGTTATTCCTTTGGTCCTTGGGCAGGATGATAGGAGAAATGGAATTGAGAAACAGCTGTTATAATGACATTGTCATGAATGCAGTGTTTCAGCTTCCCAGCCACGATTTGTGCCGAATTGCCTCAGCTATTTGCACATAGAGATCGCCGTCGGTCCCACATTTCGTCAATTAGCTTGGACTTCAGCTTTCCTTTCCTGTCGACCAATTCTCACGAGTGAAGTGCCTCAAGTTTTGCGTACGTTGATGTGAGTTCATTCAATTACCAATTTGTAATTTGCTGCATATCTGTATTAGCATCGACGGCATACAAACTCGCATCGGTGAGACGTGTTGGAGGAAGATGAGCGGCTTGACCCCATCTACTGCTTACATGTATTCCAATTATATAAGGTACTAGGTAGGTGTGGTTTAATAGTAGAGACCATTCGAGGTATCTTTATCGTTAATATTCGCAAACAAAACTCTTCTTTCATTTCTGATCTTCATAAAGTCTTTTGCGCCTTCGTAGGCTTAACATTGTTCATCGAAAGCGGCCATGCGTCAGATCTACGCAATTACACAGCTATTCCGACTTAATGATCAATTATAGAGCCGTTAGCCGCGAGAATATCTGCGGCTGCTACTGTTTCAACAAATCTCTTGTCTCAGCTTGGTGAACTGAGACATTTCCTTTCAATCATAAACTCTTCCCCTAACACTACAAATCAGCTATTTGCTGTCAGATCATCAGACCAACGTATTGGCTGAAAGAAGATGTGTATGCAACATACGCACGGAGTTGGTGCGAGAACAACACGCAAATAATCAACATTGTAAGTGTGAGTTAGGCTGCCAAAAAAAGTTGATGGTGGGCCGAATCAGGCAATACGTACGTAAATGGCTTAAAATAGTATTTCACAATATAAATTGAATGCCACTTCTACCAGAATTGCTTTTATCCGTCCACCACTGCCGAAACACCGCGGAGAAGCTGTCCACATTTAGCCATTGGGGCGAATATAAAGGGGCAACTACATTTTAGATGTATAATTATCCCCCATTTATAGAATCTTTTCACACCACACTTTGCTTTAACCGCCATGACGGGCCATCGCTGACCCAATTCCCCGATTAATTAGAGTCTTCCGGCTTAATGCTGTGCTGCTCTCAGCCACATCCGATGATCTTATAAGAATCACCAGACAGACTGTTCTACACCTTCATCGATAATTAGAGCAAAGCAAGCTTGCACATTCCCATGTACTGTAGTTTTGCCTCATAAGGCGACATGAATACTCCAATCCGTTTTAGGTAAGATGCTGGCATAACATTGAGCTCAAACGGGTTATAGCGTCTTGCCAAGCTAAAGGAATGAAACATGATCCCCAAATATTCGGGGTACTTGTAAGAGATATCACTAGGTGGGCCGATCAAATGCATCCTTCTTCGAGCTTCGATTGGCCATATGCAAGGGCGGCCTTCAAGGTGAATGCGGCCACTGGCACGGAATAACGTGAGCTTAGACGGCCGCCACTTTATATTGAGCTTTATAAAGTTCATAACAGTTCGACTTGATAGCAATATATGTTCTTAAATTTGGCATAAATCATGTATTTCATTTTCTCTATAATCGTTCGTTGAAAGGAAAGTGTCGTTATGGGGGATGTACTTGGACTACCCTCATATCATAGATAAATATGCCACTATAACCTTGAGACCGATCGCTTCTCCAACGCATCGGCGATTAATACAAAGTTTGAGGCATTTAGCACTATAGTAGCAATTAGCCTTGTCGAGTAGCAAAAACGTCAGACACATTAAGGGGCTCACATGTCCTGACTCGCCAGCCGAGTAGCCAATGCATCGCGGGGGGTCATAGTCGTTGTCGATTTCGGTGCAGGGGCAGCCACCGACTTCCAGGCACTCGCAGTTGCACGGGTAGGGCTCGGTTCCGTAATAGCAAGTATCACAAGTGCCAGTCTTGAGACAGCAATCTTGTGGCTGGATAGGGCACTGTCTCTTGAAGATAGGTGACTTCGGAGTGGCGACAGCCAGCCCCACCAGCGTTGCGAGGACCACGGCGAAACGCATAGCTGATTGTATTGTAAGGAGATCTGAAATGAGATTTCAAGGTTTATTATCGGTGGTTGGAAATCCTCTCCAAAACAAAAGTGTAAAACTTGGGAATTGGGAGATCACGACCTTTTTAAGGGCCTACAACAGATAGTCGGGCTCATCGCCTCTATCGGGGCCGAGATCCGATAAAACAGGTGCTTTTCTCATATTCTCCTTCTAAAATGAATCAAGGATACAAGAATGTAACGTTACATCAGAATAAATTTGCATAGTATTGCAGGCTATAATCAGTATAAAACCCTGGATACTGCCTATTTCACGGTATCATAATAGCGCTGGATTGTCGGGGTAAAAGCAGTATACGAGGGGGCCATACTGGCAGCACAGCAGTTGCCCGTCACTAAAACGACAAGCCGATGCACTAGCCTTAGTAAGATCCGAAGAAAAATGCGTATAAAGTAGTCAGAACTTGGTAAGCAGAATGCCGAGTTACCTGTCTAGTATGGAAATACTATTACAGTAGGTGTTTTGACTGAGAACCTGGCTTGTCGTACCTGAGCCGTTTGATCCGCCTACTGCAGGCAGTTGCATTGACATACTAACTTAACAAAGGATAGTATCAGGTAATCAGAAAACACCAGTATCCTTGTAGGGAAATAGTATGGAGAATTCACCTCCACAAGTGGCTGGGGGAAATAAAAGAAACAGGATTAAGCTCAAATACTGTAAAGCTTGACGTACGCTGCTACTCCACTTATAGCTGAGATCATCAAAGATAATCTATAACCAATGCTACACAGACAACTAATCAATCTACTGCGTTATCCCACTACAGGCCGAAAAAAAGGAGACACGCCGTTGGCAGAATTTTAGAACAGAGCATATATCTCCAAAGACGCTCAGTTCTGATAGTAACTGTTCCGAGATATAAAGTTCGAGCGACTAAGTCAATACAGGAAAAAAGAGTTGCGATTGAAAGCATAATGGTGGCCCCTTTGCTTGCGAGTGTTTTCTTTCTCCGGCATATTAGCGCGAGTATTGCTATTTGGGTGGTGTTAATGAGGCTCACCTTCTTAAACAAGTTAAACATCACTTAAGCAGCAAAATTTAACCGCCCGAATAGCAAAAATATACCGTCCGAATAGCACGCATCAGTGCTCCGGCTATACATGGATGTAAACATAGGCAAGATGCTGATGTCAGCTACATTCGCAGCGGCGGTTCATACATTGATGAATATAGACATATATATAGAATCGCTTTGACAAATTAGACTGAAAGACCAGAAAACGAACACTTGTTTCAGAAATAGGTATTGAGCTAAGAGACATCACAAACGAGTGTCCACTCCTGCATCGCAGAAATTCTCAGGCGTAGTCCGATATGGCCGGTACTTAATATTTGTAGATCGGATTTATCTCCTGATCGCTAGAGATACATACATATGTACTGCACTCCATACCTCCTCGCTAGCAGATACGCGAAAACAGACAAGGGCTATGGAGTACCTAGAGCTAGCGGGCTTGCGATTTATGTATGATATGTAGCTTGCGAAATGATGCTGCCTTGAAGTCTTACAAACGCGAGCTACGCTTGTGTCCTTTGCGGAGTGAGCAAGATCCTTATTAAAGCAAAATTTTGAAGTTTAAGACGATCTGAAGAGCTATACTCAAATAATATCCATAGACGAATGAGTTGGTTTGCATATTTTCGTTGAAAACCCATTTTCCCGAGCATGCGGAGCAGTAGTCGCGGCTCGGGCCTGATCCGCCAGCTTACCCGACGCTTCTTTTTTTTTCTTTCGGGAAATGCGACTATATACAAGGATACCTCAGATAGGAGAAAGTAAAAGCCGATTTCCCGGATTCTTAATGCCATCTCTTCGCTCTGAGATAATATTTTAATAAGTACTATTATACATATCTACCTACTCATCTTGCTCATATAACTCATCCTGCTCATATAACTCATCCTGCTCATGCACCATATCCAACGCATCCAACATATCCTGTTCATCCATCTCATCCGACTCCGCCAACTCGTCCAGAAAAACGTATTCGAAATGCTCTGGCTCCCTCTGTGGCTCGTCCGAGATTTTGTAGCCTTCAAACTTGACCTTGTCTCCCACATAAGTCAAGGTCTTCATCAGTCCTTCAAATGCGATACAGTCATTGCTGGTAAAATCGATGTAGCCGGGATCAGGGACATGTAACTCTTCGCCATTGCCAGTTTCGTAGCCTTCAAGACGCAGGTAGACACGGCGAGACGGGGTTGGCTCGGTGGCAGTCTTGAGCTTCTTTGCGGGTTGTTGTAGAGACGAATCCTCATCTTCTTCCTGCTGTAGTGAGGCTTTTCGCTT
The DNA here is from genome assembly GCF_001481775.2 of Trichoderma gamsii. Lineage (NCBI taxonomy): Eukaryota > Fungi > Ascomycota > Sordariomycetes > Hypocreales > Hypocreaceae > Trichoderma > Trichoderma gamsii. The sequence continues at coordinate 157,996 of NW_020171376.1, read as the reverse complement.
TTTTCCGCTTGTGGGCTGCTCTGTATCAATTCCATCTTCATCATCTTTTTTATCCTCATCGTCTTCTTCATCCTCATTATTTTCATCTTCTTCATCGCTCACGGAGTCTTCAGACTCCTCATCCTCAGGATCAAACACTTCCTTGAGCGCATCGTCGGACAAACTAAGCGTCATGGTTCCTCGGATGATGCCAAGATTATAAGCCGCGACTAGCATATCATTGGAGCTCGGAGCAACAGCAACATCCATCGTCAGCGTGTCTCCCGTGTATTCAGTGTCCCATCCGTCTAATATAGCATCGCATCGAATAACGTAAGAGCCTGCTAAGCGGCTGAGATCAAGTGGTTTGGATTCTCCATCCTCTCCGTCAGTATCCCCATTCTTTGACTGCGTGCGAGCAATGTATTGCTTGTGGGCTTCCATGTTTTCGTCCCACTTTGACCTTCGCCGAGCTTTCTCAGCCTCTCGCTCGCGATCATCGAACTCTTTCCCTAATTTCTTGATCTCGTCACCATTCCATCCTATGAAGCATGTAACGGGCTCCATAGTGTTACAAGTACTGCTCCAAGAGTAAAGGCCGGGGATATGCCTCGTCTTCCAAGACAGATCACTCAGCCTGCCTTCAGTGTTTAACACTAGTGTTTCTGGAGTCTTGGTCCGATCCGGCTTCCCATCTGTCAAGTAGTGACGGTCCAAAAAGCGACGGATATCGAAATACGCCTGTTCGCTAGGCGTTTCGCATTTTTCAAAGTTCTCGTCATCCAGCCGCTCCTTTTCAGCGCTCCATGCAGCAAAATCGCTCTCCCATTTCCGATACAGAGGCTCATATTCGCGGCGCAGAGCGGCTTCTAGCTCAACGACAGATTCAGGAACGCTATCACACTATTTGAAGATGAATCAGAGAACTAGGCCTAGGATGGAGTAGGGGGTGCTTCTAAGCCACTTACGTTGCCTTCACAAACCTCATCGCGAAGCAGGGCTTGCAGTTCTGAACTTTTGACAGATGGCGAGAAAGGAATGCCATAGTACGTCAACTGAGCCGCGAAAAAAGCTTTACTGAATAAATTAGTCGCCTCCAACTCGGCAATCATCCTATCAGCTGGTCGCGGGATGGTGTCAATATGAAGCAGGTCCAGCAGACGCGGGCCGCTGACCCGTTTGATGTTATTTACGGTGAAAGCATCCTTGCACATTTGGAAACCATTGCGCTTGAGAATTGGCACTTCAGGGCGGTTTGGTGGTTCAGATCTTGTTGGTATCGTCATGGCGTCTCCAGCTGCGTGAAATTTTGTGTGTCGATGTGGTTTTGTAAAGGACGAGGCTATGAATGATGCCGAGACGCGCAGCTACTTCAACTTACGCGACCAGATATTGGCGGTCAAACATATGATCATGTAATGTTGGCAACAGGCTGGCCGAGATAAGATTGTCAAACAGCTGGTGAATTTGGACGCGATATTGATGATGTACGCGAATATCTGCACTGATTTGACGTGTTATTTTATAGGTGACAGTGCAGTTTTGCTAACACGATTGCACGTGTAAAGGGTGGATCGCATTTTTCACAGGCGCCGGGGCTATGGCACAGTGCCAGGCATAGCATCACAGTTCTAGTGCCCTCAAATGCTGCTGTGTTTATGTTCTAATTAAATCTCAAATTCATTTTTCCATTTATTTCTTCGCTTTTTTAATAGTAAATTGTGTTGCTATGAAAGAAAGACACCATCATGATATATATAATACTTGGATTGTCATTGATCCATGTGATAGCGCTATGATCACATTTCCTTATCAGTAACCATCTTCAATCGGATCTAGAGATCACACACATCACTAACCCGGAAATACATGAACTATATTTGAGCAAATCACATCCACCAATCTGAGATTCATGGATCAATCTATCTGTATCGTGGAATCTTAGTAGACTTGGTTTCCCTCCGTATCGTAAACAACCTCTTTGCCAGGGTTAGGCTGAGGAACAAGCCCAAGCTGCTGCAGAACAGTCAATCCTCCCTCCTCAGCAATCTCGCGAACAATCTTGCCATTTTTGAGCGTGAAAATTGAGATCCCACTGAAATGGATCTTTTTGCCAGTGTTGGCTTTGTCAAGCTTTCCCACGACCAAATCGTCAAAGGCACGGCCAGTATGCGTGCCGCCGCCAACCCACTGTGCTGCGACGTAATCACCCTCTGCAATCAATGGAGTCTGGTAAGACCTAAAGGTCAAATCAGGGAAAGCCTTGTTTTGTAATTAGTATTTTTGAAGTCTCTCTTGGAACATGTTATAGATTTACTTACCTCCATAAACTCGGTCAGCATCTTCTTTGCGCCCTCTTTGCCGTGACGGGGTCCGTGATTAGGGTAGCTCATGACAAAGTCATCAGAGCAGAGCTCGTCCACAACCGAGACATTTCCCTTGACCCAGTATTCCTCAAAGTATTTGGCAACAACCGCCTTGTTTCGTTGCTCGAGAGTAGCCATTTTTGTTTTTTTATAGAAAGTTTTGTAATAATGGGGAATCTTAGAATGTTGTTGAGTTTGTAGCATGCTCCTTGGATGATATAGTGATAGTGTGTAAGTGATAATGTTCTGATGGACAAGAATATTGAGACATTGTCATCTTTTATATTTATCATTTTCAGCCTTCTCCGGGATTCAATAGCAAAATTAATAACAGCTTTCACGAAATTTGATAGCAACTTTCCCATTCCATTAACTCTAAGCCGAGTCTGCAGGTTTGGCATCTCCTGTTTGACTAGTACTAGCACTACAGCGTTGCTGTTGAATTCAGACTTAAACGAGCCAGCGTGATGTGAAGATGAGTGCACTATTTCGATCGCAGCGGTGGCTCATTCCAATAGTAATTATCCAATTGTGGCAAAGATTTCCTGCGTCGGACATTAACAGCTCAATCGCTCAAACTCAAAAGTATGCATAACACGACGACAAACACGGCGACATATAGAGCAACACTGAAATAGCGGGCCTGATACTAATGCCCGAGCGCGCTTTCATGACGTAGACGTAGGCATTTTTCGTCCGAAATGAGCGACGGGACTATTTTAGGTAATATTTTAAACTTCACAACGCCCAATAAAGCCGGGTCGGAGATAAACTGGTGTCGTATGACATAAGTAGGCAGAAGTAAGATGGTTACAACGAGATCTACTTAAGGTAATTGTGCGTCTGTGGGCCAATTAGAACGATACAAATAGACAGGTTCATAACAAGAACCACAATCTTCTGGTTAAACCTATCTGTCTCTAAGCACGATGTGTTACATTTCAAGTCCTTTCCTTTGTCGTGTGGCTCGCGCGGTGTGGCTAGCAGGAAAGGTATTGTTTTAGAGCAACGGAGTCGCATACAAAATACGGGCGTGTTTAGTAAGATTCAATTGAGTCAAATACATACTTCAGATCCTCTCTATAGTCTATAAAAATTGTGTCGTCTTGAATAAGCACTCTAAGTGCTCCCCAGTTCTCTCACCTGCTGATGACAATCGGGAGATCATGTAACCGTGCGGATAGGTTCTTGTACTTTTAAAGACCTTACTCTTCGATAAATCTACGATTGCTTTGTCGACTTTTGGGAACTAGACATGAGTCTCGCAGCAAAAGGAACGGGCCAGGCAAGTTGATCGGTAGGATCTCTGTCAACGTCGCCCGTGATGACCAAATCAACGACTGCGACGGCGATATAACCGCCAATAGCGGTAAAAACATGCCACCTGGGAATATTTAGTGCACGATCTTTAGAAGCGGATTGGAAAATGGAGCATACCATCCGTGCAATTCGAATAGAAATGCTAAAGGAATACCAACTGTATGCCTCACATCGGTCAAGATATTGCATGCCCAGTCGTCGATTAGCCAGACAAAATAGCCAAATGCGAAAGACACTAGTGATATACTTTAGTTGTGTTCTAATAAACACACTGTGTCTTTAACTTACTCATGCCCAGGATGGAGATATTTCGCAGAGTCTTTCTGATTGCGGGATCAGGCACCTGCTGAGAAATAATCTTCAAGGAATGGGTTGCGATGACGTAGATGCTCAGACCAAAAGTGCTTGCATGCAGCAGGAATTCATCCATCACCATGTGGGTGACCATGACAGTGGTGAAGAGAATGAGAAGAATTGTTCCCACAAGTTTAGTGCGCTGCGGACTGGCCTTGAAGGTGAGAAGGCGGTAGACGATAGGCGTTGTTAGAAGATGCATCGAGAGCTCGTCGGCTAGAGTAAGTTAGGAGATGGCGCCAGCGAAGGAATAGAGAAATCACTCACACATCTGAGTGTGATATTTCATCGTCATATGGTATCCAGCAGAACATATTCCTACGCCAATGAGACCAATGTATGAGATCAATCGAGGGCCCGTTCGCTGTTCCTTTGGAGATGTGACCAAGCCGTAGATTCCGTAGATCACTACTCAATGTCAGTTCCAACCGCTGCAAGAAGAATTCCTCGTTCAAATATACCAAAAGTAAAACTGCTGAGAGTATTTACGAATTCAGCGATAAATCGTGTGACTACATAGTCCTATAGCGTGGCATGACAATACGTCAGAACACCATCTTAATTGACGCAGAGCATAGACTGTAGACCATCATACCTCTTCACAAAAGCTACAACGCCAATCATAAGTATTTGCTTAAATTTTGCTAGTCAATAGTACATACTTGAGATATGAGGTCTGAGGCCCCCAAAAGGGTTCTACTGGGTCAGCCATTCCCTCGGTATTTCGTGAAAACTGCTTCGGATATATCTGAGGTGTAAAGAAAACAGTATGCTCTACTGTATTTTAGTGCTGTAAGCACCACGTCGCTCCCGCTGCAAGGGATATCGAGCAAGGGCGGTATCCTGGGGCAGAAAAGGAGAGCTGCTAAGCAGGAGTTTGGCCAATAAAAATGGACTTGATTTCATAATAGAGAGTTTAATTATATAATCCGCGGCCTGATGTGATTGCAGCTGTATGCGGGTCAGCACAAAGTGCTCTCGTGTCTTTCAAATGATAAAGAAAGCCTCCTTCTTTCGTATAGTACAATGTACATATCCTAGGTATGATATCATATGCTATAATGTGAGAGAATATGGACAAAGATCCAACCGAGCAACCAAGCCGCTCACCCGGCCAGACTATGGCCAAATCTATTGCTAATCATCCAGACCGGACCATATCCGAGAGTAAGTCCACAGACCTAATTGATCTGGCCATTGAGATAGCAAGAACTACTCCCAACGAAGCGACTTGCTTAGTTTCTTCAATTAAGAAGCGGAGGTTATTCCTCTTATATAGTCTAGCCGGGCTTAAACCCGGCATCGAAACCCGGCAGACGCCCCACTTTTCGGGTCCGGGGCAAACACCTCATCGCTACTCTGAAATGTCGCCATTCTCTGCTTGCATTGCCTTACACGAAATCCTCCTTTTTCATTGGCGGTTGATAAGCAAGCAATATAGCGATGGGCATCACACCGCGGGGGATCTATGCGTAACTGCAGGGGATAGCCCTCTCTTACCAGTAAAAGAAAGTCCCTCTATTTTTTAAAAGACCGATATCGCCACAGGCGCAAAAGAGTGGTGGGACTTGGACGAACCTTGGAACCGCAACTGTCGTCAGGACGGCAGGGGCATGAACAAGTTGTTTCAGTGTATTGGTGAAGTGGAAAGACTCTTGCCAAGGTGAGGCAAATTAAACGGAATTTTTTTCTGGTTTCACATAAGGAAACAATTGACGACGTCAAGGAAGGATTAATTGAATTATCAGAGATGATAACGAACATAATTCGAATAAAGTCTAATAATAGGTAGTTCAACTAGATTTCTATGTCATTACCAAGATAGCCTTTTAGCCTGATTAAAGATCACTTTGTAAGGATTAGTCGTACCTTTTGTTTGCCGCATCCCTGTTTTTGTCCCCCGCTTGGGTGTCCCTCTCGGGACAACATAAAGCCCATCTAGATACTAAACAAAAACAAGATGGCCGTATCAACCTTCGAGCCGGGCAAACGTGTGAAAAACTTTAAGATAGTGGATGCAGGTTTGTAAACCCTTGCGGTTTTGAAAATGCTATAAGAAGTGATTGGGGTCCGCAATGATGCCATCTCGGTCTATTTTGATCGGCAGAGAACCTATATCTTCTGCCAAATATTCTCCTTTGGAATCCAGATTTTGATACAACCCTAGATCTGGATCAAACGCTTTAGTCTCAACATGGCTACAGTTCGCATAAGGCAGCCTGGAACCGAAAAGGAGGGCGTCAATGAGTCTACACTCTCTCTGGATCAAATTCCTCCTTTGGGAGCGGAAAAATTAGAGAAGCGCTTCTGGTGGCAGCGAACTCGGGCGATCGATCCGTATGCAATTGCGACCCAGGTTAGACTCAACACTCGGTATTCCGTCATGTTAAGCCATTTCTAACCCCGTTACAGCCCAGTGTCTTCGATGATCCCGAAACTGCAGAGAAGTACCAGCCTCCAGACAATTGGTGAGTTTCCAATTTGATCCAAGACGGTAACTTGTTGATTAAAGACTGACTTGGAAAGGGAAAATGTTCATCGATTCGATCCACTGGCGCGATGGACCTGGGCCGAAGAAGATGCTTTAATTAGAAAGATGGACTTTCGCATTACAGCCTGGGCTTGTGTCATGTTCATGGCTCTCGAAATGGATCGAACCAATCTCAGCCAGGCAAACTCTGACAACTTTCTTGAGGATCTGAATTTGACAACAAATGGTGAGAATTGCCACTGATTTTGTCAAACCTGAATTCGAAGGCAATCGCTTACTCTAAACCAAATAGACTACAACTTGGGAAATACCGTTTTCCTCATCGCCTTCCTCCTTGCCGAAGTTCCTTCTCAGCTGGTGTCTAAATGGATAGGACCCGATCGATGGATTCCCTCGCAGATGGTGTTATGGAGTATAGTTGCTGGTGCCCAATTCTGGCTGTCGGGTCGATCCTCGTTCTTGGCTTGTCGAGCTTTACTAGGTCTTCTGCAAGGTGGATTTATCCCAGATGTGAGTCGATAATGGTTCAAACCGCGATGAATGTATTTTAAACTAACACTATACAGATTGTGCTGTATCTCTCGTACTTCTACAAACATCACGAATTGACTTTACGCCTAAGCTGGTTCTGGGGCATGATGACTGTAGCCGAGATCCTGGCCGCATTATTGGCTTATGGCATTCTACACATGAGAGACGTCGAAGGTCGATCAGGTTGGAGGTGGCTCTTCTTGATTGAGGTAAGAGCAGTTATTGAGAGACCGTATGATATTCTAGGCTAACAAGCACGTCTAGGGCCTCATGACTCTTCTTGTGGGAATTCTGGCATTTGGTTTGATGCCCGCCGGCCCTTGCCAAACTAAAGGTTGGCTCCGTGGTAAAAGCGGATGGTTCTCGGAACGAGAAGAGATTATCATTGTCAACCGTGTCTTGCGCGAAGACCCCTCGAAGAGTTCGATGCACAACCGTGAACCAATCACACCGAGGTTGCTGCTCAAGAGTTTGATGGACTATGACCTATGGTAGGTTGATTATCGCTTGTTGGAATTCTAGTGAACTGTCATGCTAATAGGAGCGAAAAGGCCTCTATACATCATTGGACTCTTGTTCCAGATACCCGCAGCGCCTGTGGGCAAATATCTCACACTGGCCCTCAGGAGTATTGGCTTCAGTACTTTCCAAACCAATCTCCTAACCATCCCTTCTAGTGTGTTGAACAGTACGTTAAGATCATGCTTGATTTCTTTTGTCTTAATAATAGCTGCTGATACAAATTGTAGTCATCACTATGTTCGCTTTGAGCTACTTGGCTGAGATCCGGGATGAGATGGTCTTGACAGCCATGCTTGGCCAGATCTGGTGTCTTCCATTCTTGATTTGGCTCGAAGTTGCCTACACAGCCGAAAGCAATAAATGGGTCGTGTTTACAATTATCAGCCTCTTACTGAGCTATCCCTACGGTTAGTACCTTCACGCTTCAGCCTGCCAATGCTGAGCAAAGGAAAATTGTTGACATGTATGACTAGCACATCCGATCCAAGTGGGTTTGAATAGCCGCAATTCCAATACGGTGCGCTCACGAACTGTATCCGCCGCGACATACAACATGTTCGTGCAACTCGGAAACATCATATCATCGAATCTCTATCGCGCCGATGACGCTCCACTTTACCGGCGTGGTAACAGATACCTCCTCGCTATCACTTCGGTGAGCATTACCTGGTATCTGTTTACCAAATGTTACTACGTATACCGGAACAAGCGGAGGGATACGATATGGGATGCCATGACGCAGGAGGAGAAGCTACACTACTTGGCAACAACAACTGATGAGGGTAACAAGAGATTAGATTTCCGTTTCAAACACTAGATTAGACTGTATCAGCGGCGGGATAAACGCCACACATTTCCAATTGAATAGTCGGCAAATGTAACACTCCTACCTATTTTTTATTATATTTTCTGCCGTTAGATCGTACTGTTTTCAAGAACATGCACGAAATGTGGCAGCTCTGTATCAGATCTAAAGAGAAATACAAGGGTGCTAACGAATATATACTAGGAAAAATTGTCTATAGTTTGCCAAGGCGGCTCATCGGGGCTGTACCATTACCAAATCATTAGCAATATATCATTGGCCTTATAGATCAGCCCTACATGGTCTCCATGTGGGCAGTACTATCTTGCACGCCCCCTGCCCACATTAGCTGATTCCATCCCTGAAAACAATGCTAGTAACTAGCAAATAGGAATATTTGCTTCGAAATAGTGTTATTTTAGAATTATATGCCATCTCACCTAGGCCCACAGCAAGTCAAACTTAGCCGACGGCTTTGTTCTAGTGATTACGCTTTGTGGTGATTGATTCCACATCATTAAGAACGGCGATCTTTTTTAAGAGTATCCGTCAGCACAGCCCCTATATGAAGTAATTACTGCGATTCCTTGTGATGAAAGCATAAAAGTTGCGGATAAATATCGAGCAAATTGTCTATTCGTTGATTTTTCTTCGTGAGCGTTTTGGATACAAATTGATTCACAACTCTCACAGCTCTCACAGCTCTCACAGCGCTCTTCCTCGGTCACGCTATAAAATCTGCAACTACTTTCAACATGAAATCTGCATTGGCTTATATGCTTGCCTTGGTAGGCTCAAGTACCAAGCTGGAAGAACCGATCGGAACCTCAGGACTTCTCCTTAACGATGAATATGTCAGTCTGGTTGCCAACCACTCCGCGTCATTTCACCCGAACTTCAGCAAAAACACCATTCAAGGCGTACGAGCCAATGCGGCACTGGTCACACCCGACGTTGATAGTTTCTTCAGTGGGCTCTCTGGCCTTGGAAGAGTTCAATTTGCCCAGGCGTTGGCTCCTCCTCCAGGAGGACTCAGAGCTCAGTTTCTCGATCGGCTCATCATTGTGGAGGGAAACACTGCCGCAATTCTAAGCGCCAGTAGAATTACTACAAACACATCACAACTTCTTATTCAGACCACGCTGGCGGAAACTATGATTTTCGATAAAGATGCCCTCTTGAGCCGAATTGTCAGTATAGGCGAATCCGGACTCGCAGCAGCGCAACAGACTGGCGCGGCTAAATTACCGTCCGTTGAACCGATTGCACTGAATCCCATCGCGAATAAATCTGCTGGGTATACTTTCAAGATTAAAGAGAAGGCTGCGCAGTTCAACATCAACTTCAATAACCAAAATTCATCGGCTAACGGCCTTCTTGCCACCGAGGACGTCACTGTTGTCTCTGATGGCCGCAACTCGACTGGTCGTGCAGCTCTTGTGAACTTGTTCACTCGTTACAACACTTCCATCCCCGATCTCGTTCAGCATGATGAGTTCGTCCTCGGCCAAGGCAACTGGGCAGCTACCGAATACATCTTCCAAGGAACGCGCAATAGCACTTTTACTATGCTTAACGGCACGGAAGTAAAGCCTAATGGCGTACAGTACCGCGTCCGAGGCATGCGCTTTATGAGATTCAACGACGCTGGTTTGGTTGACCTGTTCTGGCAGGCAGCCGATAATGACGCCTTTGTCAACCCGGCATATTTGGCGAGTCCAATTTTTGCCTAGAGAGAGCTACATTTAATTGTATAGTCGGTGTAGGGCGGTCGGAGAAGTGGCTTATTTCGGGAACTCTTCACATTCTTTTTCTGGTCCAAGGAGGACTTGTAATAACAGGAGGGCAAAGGTATTCCAGAATCATCAGCGATAGAGATATAGAGAATGGGTATAATTGGGCTTAAAAGTGCCATACAAATAATAAATATAATCCACTACGTTTACTGTTCTAAGTGTGAACTTGCCACTGACTCGTTTACATGGGGGTTGGCGTTGACTTACTCCCTGACTGTCACTCAAGTATGGGCGTCAGCGGCTTCCTTGCCATTAGTGAAATTAATTCTTGCGAAAAGAGTATTACCTGATCATTTTCTACAATTCTGAAACGAATAGCGTGCACAGATCACCTGGGCGTCATACAGGGAACATTGCCGAGCCGAGACGCGCGAGCTCCATCCGCTATACACGTTCTACTAGTAAACAACGTAATTTTGGAGCCAAGATAGGCGAGCGAGGTTATAGCTTGCAAGCCGTCGTCACTAGAGTGACGGAGATTGTATCCATAGCTGAAGGACTAGTTGTAAATAGTCGTTGATGGTATTGCTTTTTGTGCATGCTTCCTCTTTGCTTGTTATATCAGAGTTCGGCGGTTCCTAGTAGTATTGACGAACCACAGCCAACTTTTGACAACATTTGGAAAGAATTTGAATGCAATTTATGTTGTAGAGTTGTATACTTGAGTACCATCCCTGTGTTCCGTAAAGCAAGAAACGCACACACCTCCTTTAACAATCTGGCTTATGCCTAGTAAGCTGGAGACAAGGGATTCCTGAGTAAATGAACGCTTGCACATGTATTCTAGCTCCACAATGATTACATTCCGTTATGGTTTGTGTACCAGAATCCAGAGGTGAGCTTACTCATCTGGAAGCCAAAAGAGAGGAAAAGGAAACAAAGTACGATAAAAATGATTTGAAAATCGTTATTTCTTATCATGTAGGAGTAACAGCGCGGAGCTTTCAGAAGCAAGAGAATTAACCGTATTCGTATATCGTAGATGGTTTCATGTCAATTCAATCATGATTTCATTAACACAAATATACCCAGACAAATACTTCTCGGGAACCTTGACGGCGTTGTCCGTAATGGAGACTGTGGATGATGGATAAGGTCTCGTCCCCTGGCTGCTTATGGACACGCGCGCTTCCATAAGCTCTGTTTAAGAATCCATTTTTAGTATGATTATTTTAGCTTTAGGCTTTCCGATAGTCGGCTGACAAGATTATCTCATCTGAATTTCCGAATGCAAACACTTAGATTTTGAATCTATCAACACGAGCTCATTACAATGAGAGAGAGAAAATTAGAGTCTGCCTTATCCTTTGGACCATTGCGTATTACTATTGACGAAATGAAAATTGACCACTTTCCTCATGCCAGTGGATAAACCAGTTTTCTGCCGCGCACCTTGCCTTTTCGCAAATCGTCAATGCCTTCTACAAGTGCTTCCAGCCCTCCTGTACGCAGCTCTACAGGATGCGGCTTCAGCTGACCATCTGCAATCAATTTTTCGGCCATAGGAAAAAAGTGTTCCGCAAATTGGCGATCCTGTGGTCTAGCTGGTCTCCCATAGACTCCATCTAGTCGTACAGGCAGACCGGAGAGAGTTCTTCCAATCACCCAATCAGCACGAACTGTCCGCCGCGTGTATTGAATGTGCGTAGCAAGTGGCTCGAGCCCAACGTAGCGACCGCCAGCGGAACCAATCGCGTCATAGCACATCTTCATTGTGCCCGCTTCTGTAACACAGTCCAGCGCATATTGGAGGGTATCGTTGGTGTATTTGCGAATCTCTATAGCGCAGTGGGGAGAGTTGTAGTCGAATGTCGCGTCGGCACCTAAAGACATGAGCATATCTTTATGCTGGGAAGAGCAGGTGGCAATCGCAGCGAGTCCAGAACTTGATGTTTAATTAGCTGCAGCTCTAATAATGAGATATCGGTGTTTGCAATGTCATAGTGGAAAACGGGAATAGTAACTCTTACGCTTTTACTAGTTGTATTGCAATGGTGCCCGTTGCGGTTGCTCCACCGGCAATCAATACATACACCGGCTTCTTCTGTTTCTTCTTTGTTGTCGCAATGTCATCGCTTAAAACAGGTGGTGGCAAACTGAGAGTCTGGTAAAGGGCTAAGGTTGCTGTGCCTATACCAACGCCATATGTTGCTGCTTCATCGTAGGACATCCAGTCTGGGATCTTCCAGGCGCCGTGAGCATAAGTGATAGCATAGTCTGTGAATGCCCCGGTCCGCTTGTCGTCTACATCAAAGCCTATCGCTAACCCAAAGACGCGATCGCCTTTCTTCAGTCTCGTAACTGAAGTTCCAACTTCAATTACTTCTCCCGCAAAATCATGCCCACCGACTGCGCCAGGCACAACGGAGAAATCTACCATCTTCCAGTCGGTAGGATTCAATGCAATAGCGGCAACTTTGCAAACCACCTGATCCGGCCCTGGATCTGGGACTGGGACATTGTAGACCAGTTCATATTGGCCAGCACTCTTTCCGACCAAGGTGCTTCGAACTGTCATGTTTTTGAATGGCTCCTTATTATCTTGGAGTTTTTTTTTTTTTTTTTTTTTACGTCTCTTGTTCTTCAATTATTAGTTTGGTGTAAATAGCACGATTTCTGGATTTTCCGCTTTAGGCGTCTCGCCGCTCTGCAGATTTATCAAGATCGGACCAACACTACGATCTGTAAATGCTCCAGAATTCGGCACGTATCTCGGCAAGAAAACACAAAGCAGATCGTTTTTTTTCGGTTCGTTGACATATTGAACTGCCTGATGTAGAGTAAGCTCGCAGTCCAACCGGTTAGATGATATGATTCTGAGCCCCACTGTCAGCATATTGCGCCGACGTGTAGCACAAAGAGTCGGTGGAAATAATGTTATTGGCAGAGTCAAGTAGAGAACGTTAGCGTTTACGCTATACTGAATTATCAACTATCAATCATGAAAGTCCTATCTCTATGCGGCGATGTCTGTTATCGTACAACAACGAATCCACAGCGGACTTCTGTTCAATTGTCCGGCTGTGGTTTTTATGAGCATGCATTAATAACACCTTTATTTAATCTTATATCTCATGCTACCGCGAATACTTGCGATTTCATTCGACAATTGACAAATCTCTAGCTCACCACTCTTCTAAAGACTCTCAACATGGCTCTGCCAACATTCAAGACTGAGCCCATTGCTATTGTTGGAAGCAGTTGTCGCTTTCCCGGTGGTGCTAATTCGCCATCTAAGCTATGGCAACTTTTGAAGAACCCCAAGGATGTGTTGGTGAAGATACCTCCTAGTCGGTTCAATCCAGATGGGTTTTATAATACGAATGGAGAACACCACGGGGTAAGCAACCGCGCTACTTGCCAAATTTGTCTACCTGGCTCTGTAAATATGCTAAACAAACATTCAATTGTAGAGTACAAATGTATTGCACTCATATCTCCTAGAAGAGGATCATAGAGAGTTTGATCATAATTTCTTCAATATCCACCCCAAAGAGGCAGAGTCCATGGACCCACAGCAACGAATGCTGTTGGAGACAGTATATGAATGTGTTGAAGCTGCGGGATACTCCATTCAGGGACTGAAGGGCTCTCAAACGGCCATTTTTGTAGGCCAGATGACGCAAGACTACTCAGATCTTATGCTGCGTGATGTGGATAGCGCGCCCCAGTACGCTGCTACGGGGATTTCAAGAGCCATCCTTTCCAATCGAGTCTCGTACTTTTTCGACTGGAAAGGCCCATCATCCACGATAGATACAGCTTGCTCATCAAGTTTAGTAGCTTTGCATCACGCTGTGCAAACACTGCGAAGTGGAGAGTCATCACTGGCTGTGGCAGCCGGCGTGAATCTGATCCTTGGCCCAGATCCATACATTCTTGAGTCCAAGGTACGCAATTGGGAGACCCATTGAGAATGTGGAATTGGAAGATATTGACTCAATGTGTGACTGCAGCTTCACATGCTATCCCCAACGGGCAGATCACGCATGTGGGATGCCGATGCCGATGGCTACGCCCGTGGCGAAGGGTTTGCATCGATCCTCTTAAAAACTCTTAGCCAAGCCATTAAAGACGGTGATCATATCGAATGTTTGATCCGGGAAACGGGCGTCAACCAAGATGGACGTACATCAGGCATTACGATGCCCAGCTCAATATCCCAGACAGCTTTAATCAAGTCCACTTATACGAGAGCAGGCCTTGACTTTAACAAAAAGACAGATCGCTGTCAATATTTCGAGGCGCACGGTACAGGAACCATGGCCGGAGATCGTAAGTTCATTGCTTTTAAACATGTACTGAATAGCTGCTAAAATTCGACTCATTTAGCAATTGAAGCAAGGGCTGTCCGAGATGCTTTCTTTGGTGCGGATGAAGAAGAAGACAGTGCCAATGCAGCTGAATTAGATGAACCTCTTTACGTTGGATCTGTCAAAACAGTCATTGGCCATTTGGAGGGCACGGCAGGATTGGCAGGATTGTTGAAAGCTTCACTTGCCGTTCAGCACGGCGTTATCCCGCCTAACATGCTCTTCAACAAGCTCAACCCAGCAATCTCCCCGTTTTATACTCATCTTTGCGTACCAACCCAGGCCAAGCCATGGCCTAAACTGCCCCCCGGAGTTCCAAGGCGTGCCAGTGTCAATAGTTTTGGCTTTGGAGGCACCAACGCGCATGCAATTCTAGAGCATTGGCCATCAAGGGGGTATGATAGAGCCCTTCAGATCCCTTGTGGCCCGTTCACTCTGTCGGCCAATACAGAAAAGGCTGTGAGGGCCAGAGCGCAAACTCTTTCCGCGGCATTAGAATCTGGGCAGGTAACAGATCTCTCGGATATGGCATGGACGCTGCAGACTCGTCGCACGCAGTTTCCGCATAGAATATATATCTCAGCATCTAACCAAGAAGAGCTTGTGAAGAAGCTAAATGACGTGGCAAGCCAATCAGCTTCCACAACTACCAGGGCGATTCATGTGACTGAGGATCTCCCAGCAAGAATTCTTGGAGTATACACTGGCCAAGGTGCGCAGTGGCCCTCTATGGGTCGACGTCTCTATGAGAAGTCAAAGAGGTTCAAGCAGACAATTGATGATCTTGAAAAAGCACTCAGCAATCTGGCTATTCCGCCCTCTTGGTCATTATCTGGCGAGCTGGTTGCATCAGCTGAAGACTCTCGAATACATGAAGCTGCCATTTCGCAACCGCTTTGCACTGCTATTCAAATCGCGCTGGTCGACTTGCTTTATGCCTCTGGAATTACGTTCAGCGCTGTTGTGGGACACTCGTCTGGAGAAATCAGTGCGGCCTACGCTGCTGGACATCTCAAGGCTGCAGATGCGGTGGCCATCGCGTATTATCGCGGAGTATTTGCCCATCTTGCCGGCGGACCAGATGGACGGAAAGGAAAGATGATGGCAGTTGGGATGAGTTTTGACCAAGCTCTTTTCTTCTGCAAAGAAGCACAGTTTGCAGGCAGGATCCAGGTAGCCGCAAGCAACTCTCGATCCAGCGTGACCTTATCTGGAGATGAAGACGCCATTGAAGAGGCCAAGCAAGTCCTGGATGAGCAGCAAACTTTTGCAAGAGTGCTGAAAGTGGAAAAGGCGTACCACTCACATCATATGCAACGCTGCGCACAGCATTACCTCGAATCGCTCCAGAAGCTTGACATTCAAATTCGAGCCGATCAATTAAAGTGTAAGTGGTATTCAAGTGTTTATGGTTCAAATGGTCGCAGCATTGAGGATACCGATGCTTATAAAGCCTCATATTGGGTTGACAATATGGTTAAGCCGGTGCTGTTTTCCCAAGCCATCGACAGAGCCGTGGTCGAGGAGCATTGCCACGATATTGTGATGGAAGTAGGGCCGCATCCTGCATTGAAGGCGCCGGTGTTGGAGACACTTAAGAACTTGACAGGCTTGGATTTACCATATTCGGGCGTTCTTAAACGTGGCCAAGATGATATGGAATCGTTTTCAGATGCTCTGGGCTTTATCTGGTCAAATTTCCATACACCAACTCCCATTGTTGACTTTGCCGGATTTAGGAGAGCCTGCCTTGGAGATGAGGCAGGAGAAAGTATAACCCTAAAAGGCATTCCACCCTATCCTTGGGATCATGACACCAAGCTGTGGAAAGAATCTCGCAAGTCTCGCAACTATCGCTCCCGCAAGAACCCCATGCACGAGCTTTTGGGCTATGCAACCACACATGGCAACAACAGCGAGGTGATTTGGCGTAACGTGATGAAAATTAAAGAAATGGAATGGCTTAGGGGCCACATATTCCAAGGTCAAGTGCTCTTCCCTGCTGCTGGATACGTATCCATGGCTTATGAAGCGTCGATTCGACTTGCGGCCGGTGAGACTCAAGTCCGGCTTGTCGAGCTTGAGGACCTTGTGATTCATCGCGCAATCACACTCGAAGATGAGTCGAGCGGCACCGAAGTCACTTTCACAATTCGAGTCAAATCTCAAACCTCAGATCAGATCACAGCTGAATATTCGTGCTACAGTTGTAAAGTGGATGGGGGTTCAGAGCTTCCTGATAGCACCAACTTCACAGGGCGTGCCATCATCCATCTTGGAACGCCCCGTCTGGATTCTCTGCCGTCCAGAGAAGCTCCAAAGCTGCCAATGAAGCCTGTTAGTGTCAATCGTCTGTATTCCTACATGGAAGAGGTTGGCCTGCGTTACACTGGCGAATTTGTGGTTGAAGGTGTAGAGAGAAGGCTCAACACATCTACGGTCAAACTACAGCGCTTGGATAATTCTAAAACAAAATTGCATCCTGCCACTCTCGATGCTGCGTTTCACGGGATCTTCACTGCGCTGGCATTTCCTGGAGATGGCCAACTATGGACTCCATATCTGCCAACTAACATACGTCGCGTCCGTATCAATCCCGCAGCACTGGATGCCCCTGTATCCTCAAGCGACATATCAGATCTAGTTGCAGACTGCTACCTCACAAACGCTAATTCGAAAACGATTTGCGGCGACGTAAATGTCTCGTCGTCGACTACTGGAATCACACAAATCCAGCTGCAGTCTCTGACATGTTCGTCATTCACAAAGGCAACTCCACAGAATGACCGCAAGCTGTTTGCAAAGACAGTTTGGATGAGAGACATTAGCAGTGGTATCGAACCTGATAAAGTCCAGTATTTGAGCGAAGAAGAAGTCGATTATGGAGACATTTGCGAGCGTCTTGCATACTTTTATCTGAGGAAGCTTCGCAAAGAAATCTCGCCTGAAGAGATTCCTCGCATGGATGAGCACTTTCAGATTCAGATTGACTGGATTCTCAATTATCTGCTTCCTAAAATCGAGGCTGGGAACCATCCTCGCATTAAGAAAGAGTGGGTTACTGACACCGAAGAAGATGCGCATAAATGGATGGCAAAGTATTCTGGAAAGGTAGAGCTGCAGATGATATCGGCCTTGGGCGAGGTTCAGCCTTCGATCTTGCGTGGACAACTACCTGCGCTGCAAGTCATGATGCAAAAAGATATGCTCACTCGGCTGTACGCTGAAGCAGTTCCCTTTCGACAGACGTATAGCCATCTCATCACGGTGACCAGTCAGTTGGCTCACCGTTATCCGCGAATGAGGGTATTAGAGATTGGTGCTGGTACTGGTGGTGCGAGTATACATATGCTCAAAGGTCTCGCTGGCCATTGCCATTCTTATACATATACTGATATTTCTGCCGGTTTCTTCGAAGCTGCTCAAGAACGTTTTCGAGAGTACTCGTCCCTCATGGAGTGGGCAGTTCTGGACATTGAACGCGATCCATGTGAGCAAGGATTCGAGAAGCACTCGTTTGATGTCATTATGTCCTCAAATGCCCTACACGCTACGAAGTCTTTGGCCCAGACACTGACACATTGCCGAGCTCTGTTGAAGCCCGGAGGTTTTATGATCCTTAATGAAGTCACGAATGACGGCGTTCTGCCGCAATTCATCTCATCTCATTTACCGGGTTGGTGGCTTGGACGCGGAGATGGGAGACTGTACCATCCTACTGTTGACGAATCGCGCTGGCACCAAGAGCTGTTAGCTACTGGATTCTCTAGTGTGGACGCTGCATACAGAGATTATCATGATCCCAAGAGATATCTAGCGTCTCTCATCGTGAGTCAAGCAGTTGACGATCGCATCAGCCTGTTACGCAGCCCCCTGTCCTCAAAGGAGAACATTCCACGAGTAAAACATTTATTTATTGTAGGAGGCGAGTCAGACGAAGTTCAAAATTTGGTACGGAAAGTTGAGCCTCTTTTCCGGCACATCGCATTGACGGTGACTCTTGTTACGACTCTCGAGGAAGTTGGAGAAGTTATACCTGGATCAGCCGTGCTTATTCTTTCTGAGCTGGATAAACCAACATTTGAACAAATTACTCCTCAAAAATTTCGTGGCATACAGCTAATTCTCCAAGATGCCAAATATGTCTTGTGGGTAACTCAGAAATGCCGTGACGATAATCCAATGTCAAATATGGTTGTTGGCCTTGGAAGATCAGTCTTGCACGAGTTACCGGATCTTCGGCTTCAGTTTCTGGATATCAACGCTGCCCAAGCAGGTGCTGTGGAGCCTTCGCTATTTGTCGAGACGATGCTGCGTACGATCTGCTTGGATTCTCCAGAATTCGACGGGATTCTCTGGCATGAGGAGTGGGAGTTATCCATTAATGGAGACGGGCTTTATATCCCAAGGATTGTTCCTGTTGAGCACATGAATGACCGATTAAACTCTACCAGGAGAGACATCGTCAGCCCTGTTTCTCTTGGAGAGGTATGTATTGAGCTTGGAAGGTCGAATGGCTCTCGATCCTTGCAGCAGGTCCGAAGTAAAATGGAGGCAACCACATCGACCGATACAGTACAAATTCGAGTCCATTATTCATCTCTCTTGCCTATTCAGACCAGAGATAACCTTCTTTTACACTTGTGTATCGGATCTATTGGCCAAAGCAGCCAAATGGCACTTGTGTTCTCTCCCCATGCCCGATCAATTGTGGACGTGCCCAAAGTAGAAGTACTGCTTCTCCAGCAGCAGTTTGCTACCTCGTCAGATGCCGAAAGACTCATGGCGACCATAATTGCGGAGAGTATCGTACAAAGCAGCCGAGGAAATATTTGGATCCACGACTCCGATATACCACTTGCTAAAGTTATCTCTACAGTCGCTGGAATGCGAGGGCTTGATGTGTTCTTCAGTACATCATCCGAAGCGAACTCGCAGTCGAATTTCGACCAAGCTTTTATCCATCCATATGCGACAGAAAGAGATGCACGAAATATTATTCCAGCGGATATCCAATCATTTGTGAACTTGGGGAAGTTCAACAGCGTGCTCCATCGCATCGTGTTGTCTTCTCAGCGCATTAATCAGCTGGCTATTTATGACGAACACTCTATACATGGTAGATTCACCAAGAAAGACATGGCGGATATTGCGATTCGGCATATCTTGTCTCTTTCGGATGATCTTGGGCATCACCAAAGCGCTATTCCTTTGGATCAAGTTATGGATATGCCATCTCTGCCCGAGACTCCCACTGCAATGATTAGCTGGCACAGCTCAGACAGTATGGATTTGAAGATCAATCCTGTTGATCCCAACGACCTATTCTCAGCAAATAAGACATATCTTCTTGTGGGACTAGCCTCTGAGCTCGGGCTGTCTCTTTGTGATTGGATGGTCACACACGGAGCACGCAACATCGTGGTGACAAGCAGAAATCCTGGCAGAGTGGACGCAGAAGTGTTGAAGCACTTGAGGCGCAAGGGCGCTAAGATCAATATCTTTGCCCTCGACATATCGGACAAAGAAGAGCTACTCAAGATCTATAAGGAAGTATGCGACACAATGCCACCTATCGCCGGTGTTGCTAACGCTGCGATGGTGTTGAATGATAAGCTGTTTAACAACATGACCTTGGCCGATTTCGAGGTGGCACTCAAGCCCAAGGTGACGGGAACTCAGAATTTAGATGATATTTTCTATTCTACGCCGCTTGACTTCTTTATCTGCTTCTCGTCACTCACATGCGTGATGGGCAATGGAGGTCAATCCAACTATGCCGCTGCAAATATGTATATGCACTCGCTTGTACGCCAAAGAAAGAAGAGAGGCGTTTCCGCTTCAATCATTGACATCGCATTCTTGCTTGGTGTGGGCTTCGTCGCGCGCAATCTTGAGCAATACGAAGATCATCTGAAGAAGGTCGGGTATATGAGAATGTCAGAGCCTGAATTTCACACAGTCTTTGCCGAGGCTATTGTGGCTGGAAAATCTACTTCTGATGAGGATCCAGAGATCATCATTGGTATTGGCCAGGCACCAAATGCGCCTTGGTATACTAATCCGCGTTTCGCTACCTATGTCCCGCATGAAAATACTACAGAAAACTCTGATCGTGAGCAAGTACAGTCTTCTGATAGTGTCCAAGGGAGACTGGCGGCTGCTGGAAGTGGAAAAGATGCTTTGACTGTCTTGCAGATCGTTTGCGCCGAGAAATTGGCCATGATTCTTCAAGTTCACTCCGATTCAATTGATCATGCGGCACCTCTACTCAAGCTGGGAATTGACTCTCTGGTAGCAGTCGAAATAAGATCATGGTTCCTGAAAGAAGTCAATGTTGATATGCCGGTTCTCAAGATCCTGAGCGGAGCTTCGCTGGCCGACATTTGTCAAGATGCTTTGGTGATGCTTCCGCCAACTTTGGTCTCGTCAGCCAATGAAGACTTGATTTCTTCTAATGTTGCGCCTAAGGCCCAAAATCATCAAGCTCCGACTGTTGCAGCAACCTCAAAGGAAACTCAGTTGTCTATACCACCAACCACGGTAGCCTCCAACTCTGATCGAGAGGGGGACTCAAGCACTGAGCTGTCAACGGTATCCCCTAAACCTTCCTCAGTTTCAGAAGAAACGTTTGAAGATCGCTCATA
Source organism: Trichoderma gamsii (assembly GCF_001481775.2). Taxonomy (NCBI): domain Eukaryota; kingdom Fungi; phylum Ascomycota; class Sordariomycetes; order Hypocreales; family Hypocreaceae; genus Trichoderma; species Trichoderma gamsii. Next base: position 136,872 of record NW_020171376.1, on the reverse strand, counting down.
TGTGCGAATGGGAGAAATGACTCCTGGTCAAAGCCGTCTGTACTTTCTTCATGTGTATTTGGAAGACAAGACAACGTATAACGTGACCATGTCTGGCAAGCTATCTGGTCCACTCAATATTGACAACTTTAGCAACGCACTTGACGCTCTTTCTGAGAAACACGAAGGTCTCCGAACTTCCTTTTACTTGGATAGTGCCAGCGGAAAAGCCATGCAAGGGGTGAACAGGAGATCAAGCATCATTTTGGAACATGCTAACATCCCTGGTGACTCAAGTGTCAAGATACAGGAATCTCTTGATGATATGAAGCGCTTCAAGTTTGACCTGAACCGCGGTAAATGGATGAAGATCAGAATTCTTTCTTTATCTCCAAGCGATCATCGCATCATCTTCACGTTTCATCACATTGCACTTGATGGCGTTGGTTGGAGCATATTTCTCAAAGATTTAAACGATGCCTACGCAGGCAAAGGAGTCAGAACCCCGAGGCAGCAAGCAATCGATCTTTCTCAAAAGATGCAACGAGAGGCCGCAAGTGGAACCCTTGCAGAAGATTTACAATTTTGGAAGGACACATATGATAGCATTCCGGAGCCAATGCCCCTATTTCCAACCTCCAAGGTCCAACATCGACAGCTGCTCAAGAGTTACGATACGGAGACTTTGGACCTCATTCTACAGAGGCCACTTGTTCACCAGATCAAGCAAGCAAGTGCGGATCTTCAGCTGACGTCCTTTCACTTCTATCTCTCTGCCATAGCTGCGTTCGTCTCTAAATGCCTAAATATCGGCGATTTCGCTGTTGGTATACTGGACGCAAACCGAACTAGTGCTGCGGATATGACTACAATTGGATACTTTACCAATTTGCTGCCGCTACACTTTAAGACGAATGCTAGCGAAAGCTTTGCAGATCTTGCCGTCCGAACCAGAGATATCACGTTGGCCGCCCTAAGCCATTCGCGAGTTGATTTTGACCAGATTCTTGACACACTGAATATTTTTAGATCTGGAGACCAGAATCCTCTATTCCAGATCGCCGTGAATTACCGGTTAGGAGGTTCAAGGACTATGCCGCTGGGAGAATGCGAGATCCAGTGGACCTCAACACATGATGCGCGAAATCCCTATGATCTTATTATAGACATCTCAGAGATTGCAGAGGGCACAATCATCTCATTCACAACCCAAAGCTACCTCTACAGCACTTGTGACACAGATATGCTCCTCAAGTGGTACACTCATACCCTCAAGGAATTTGCTGCCGATACGTCGAAATTGGCATTGGACTGTACTCTTGCTCCTAGCACGGATATTCAGCGCGCAATCTCAGTAGGCCGTGGTAGTCGCATTGATATAGAGTGGGACGCTCCAACACTGGCTCATAGAATCATAGAGATGGCAGAAACAAGTCCGACTTCTATGGCGATCAAGGATGGATATAGTCGACAACTGACTTACTCTAATATGATGCGCCGCGTGCAGCAGTTTGCCGAACACCTTAGTAACTTGTCTCCAGGATCATACGTTGGAGTCCTTCTGGAACCTGCGGCCGATACTATCTGTTCCTTGGTAGCTATCATGATTCTTGGTTTGGTGTATGTGCCACTTGACCTGCGAAACCCGGAAGGGCGTCTGGCTGCAATCATCGCAGATTGCAAACATGCCGCCATAATTTGCCAAAATGAGACGCTCGGGTTGGCACAAAAACTTACCCTAACAGTTGGGAATACTCTGATTACTTTGCTAAACACGTCAGATGTCCCAACAGCGACAACAAGAGGCAACTCTCCGACCCATTGCCTTGCTCAACCTCATGCCCCTGGCTTTGCCATATATACCAGTGGCTCAACTGGCACGCCCAAGGGAGTCTTGCTCACCCATCATTGCGTTTTAAATCAGATTTGGGGAATTTCCAAGATGTTTGAGATTAAAAAGGAGAATGTGCTCCAGCAAAGTTCTTTTGGGTTTGATCTCTCCTTGGAACAAGTATTCATTGCCTTGGCAAATGGCGGTACTCTTATTGTGGCTTCCAAGGAAGCTAGAGGCAACGCGCTGGAGATTGCAAATCTCATACTCTCAGAAAACATCACATACACTGTATTTGTTCCTTCCGAGTATTTGCATCTTCTGCATTATACTTCCAATATCCTCAAAGCGTGCTCATCTTGGAAATTCGCATTCTCTGGAGGTGAAAAGGTTACGGCTCAGCTACGTCGAGGGTTCAAAAAGTTGGATCTTCCAAATCTGCGTCTCATCAATCTCTATGGACCCGCAGAAGCCAGTCTCTCTTGTACACGATATGAGATTCCATACAGGACGGATAAGACAACGACAGCGAGTCCAGCTGGCTTTGTAATGCCCAACTATACGGTCATTGTGGTTGATCAAATTGGAAGCCCGCTACCTTTTGGCTTCCCCGGAGAGATTTGCATTGCAGGTGCCGGCAACTCAATTGGATACGTCAACCAGCCTCAGGAGACAGCATCAAAATTCACTCCAGATCGTGTTTCTCCTGTAGAAGACATCAACCGGGGATGGAACACTCTCTATCACACGGGGGACAAGGGCCGAATGCTAGACAATGGCCTTTTGGAGTTTATTGGGCGGCTAGACGGAGACTCGCAGGTCAAAATCCGCGGCATGCGCATTGAAATGGATGAAATAGCCAAGACTATAGTGGATGCTTCACAAGGAGTTGTTGACGATGCTTCCGTGTCTCTTCGTGGTTCGGATCTGCTTGTCGCATATGTTGTGTTCTCAGACGGCTTCGCGGGAGATACAAACTTGGCCGTGGAGAGAATTCGGAACGATCTGCCGTTACCGTCTTACATGTGTCCAGCACATATCATTGCTATTGATGAAATACCAAGGAACCCCAATGGCAAAAAGGACAAATCTAAGATTGATGCTCTTCCAATTCCGGATGCACTGGAAGTCAAAACGCAAACAGGAGACCTCAGCGATTTCGAGAAAGCGGTAGTTGCCGTCTGGCGAGACGTTCTTCCCAATACAATGAAGCTTTCACAGTTCGGTTCAGAAACCAACTTCTTCTTTGTTGGTGGAAACTCACTTCTACTATTGAAGCTTCAAGCAGAGTTGGAGATGGCATTCGGCCGCAATTTAACACTCTCGGAATTATTCCAAGCGAGCACAATTCGCGAAATGGCTGCAAAAATACAGGCCGTTTCCGATAAGCCTCTTCGTCAGCATATTGACTGGAACAAGGAAATCCGATCCTTATGTGATGGCTTATCACGCAGCGCTTTCACCAAGCCTGTGAATGTTTCATCATCTAAGTCAGGGCTCTCCGTCGTCCTCACTGGCGCTACTGGATTTTTAGGGCGAAACATCCTCAAGTGTCTTGTCAATGATGATCGAGTCAGCGAGGTTCATTGCATTGCCATCCGACCAGATGTCAATGGGCTGCCACGGCATGTAGACGTATCTAGCCCCAAAATTATTGAATACAGTGGTGATCTTGCCGATCACGACTTGGGCCTATCGCCAGAACAGCTTGAAAGCATCGCATCTCGTGCCAATGTCATAGTTCACAATGGCGCAGACGTTTCGTTCATGAAAACATATCAGTCGCTGCGACGCTCCAATGTCCTGTCAACACGACGCTTGGCCGAAATTGCAGCTGCGGTATCGATCCCGTTCCACTTCGTATCAACAGCTTCTGTTGCACACTTGTATCCAGGGGAACATTTATCTGAAGTTCCTCTTGAAGCCCAAGCTGATCTACCGGCCGATGGCCAGCAAGGATACGCGATATCGAAGTGGGTTAGCGAGGCACTTTTGGAGTATCTCGCAGACAACCACGATCTCCAAAGCTGTGTGCATCGACCTACCAGCATTATCGGAGATGGCGCGCCCGACACAGATATCATTGCTTCACTACATACCTATTCTGAGATTCTTGGTTCAGTGCCCAAACTATCAGGAGTCATTACTGGAAATTTGGATTTTGTGGACGTTCAAAATGTGGCAAAGGAAATTGCTACTCAAGCTCTCGCGTCAACAAGTGCGAATCAAATGGACCCATCGCCAAAGACTTTTTACATCAATCATTGTAACGAAGAGAAAGTGTCCATTCCAAATCTGAAGGAATATATGGAGAAGGCCAAAGGAAAGCTGTTTAGCGAGCTAGAGTTGAATGATTGGTTGCAAAAAGCGCGCGAGGCTGGGCTTAATGAGCTGATTTGTGTGTATTTGAAGAATATGGTTGACAAGAAGGAGCCTCTGTATCTACCATCGCTTGTAAAAGGCAAGGTTTGAGTTACTGTTTCTATGAATTTTTAGTGCTAGTGGTGAAGAATAGAACAGAGTTATCTATATTCTGGACATCAAGAGTGAAACAATGATGCTGCAAATGAAAACCACATGCATTGCTACTTTAGTCTCAGGTTATAGCTCGCTCGTACAGTATATGAGTGGCTGATTGTGAAAGATAATAACCAGCAGCTCACTGGCTGTAGACCGATATAATGTGAGAATACACAAACAATCATCTATTTCGAAGTTAAAGAATCTTTTTAAGCTCTATCTCTATCACATTTGTCTAGGACCCTTGATTGGAGTTAAATATACAGGTAGAGGACCTTTATCCCACAATATGTACGTGTCTTGTTTTATCCAATCATGTCCTTCATCAACTAGCTGAATGTCAAAGTTATATATAATTCGCGCAAGAATTAACTTCATTTCCGCATATGCTAGACTATAATTGTGTCAGCATGCCACATTGGATGATCTAACCAGGAAATTAACAGGTTGACAAGGCTATGAGAGACTTACTTGCGGCCAAGACAGTTTCGTGGCCCAATAGAAAAAGGCTGCAGAGCGTCCAGTTTATCTCCAGCATATTTCGGATCATTCATGAAACGCTCCGGCCGGAAAGCAAATGGATCGGTCCATAGGCGTTCGCTATGATAGATAGCCCAATGCCAGGTGCTAACTGTCATCTGAATGCACACATGTTAACCTCGCCAAACAACCATGGGACAAAGAGACACTTACACCTTGCGGAACGTATTCTCCTGCAACGATTGCACCGCCTTGAGGAACTGTTCGTGGAAGACCAAGAGCAACTGGTGGATACAAACGCAGAGATTCGTTTATGCAGGCGAGCATCAGAGGGAGGTTATTGACTGACAGTAGCGTTATCTCATCTTCTGAATTGTAAGCTTGGCGAACTTCGTCGACAACCCTCTGGAATATTTCTGGATTTTTGAGAAGTAGGTATGTGATACCAGCTAATGCTGTGGCTGTCGTCTCTGAGCCAGCAATGATCAGATTGCTACTATTTTGCATTATCTGTCGCATATCGAGATTCTGTATTTGTGTTAGAAGGCAATCATGAAATATGCAAACGGAAACTTACCCATTCTTTAGCCTTCTGTAACAAGCCCTCTATAAAGTCTGGTCTCTGCATGTTTAACTGGCAACGCCTCTCTAGCTTTTCCATACAGAGTCTGTTATGCTCTCGACGATACTTATTTAGCATCTTCAACATGGGCCGTAACACCCACTCATAGCCAAGCAGTTTAGCACCTAGAATTATAGGACTGAAGCGCACAGCTTTGCCAATGGCAGCCACCCAGGGGTCATATTTTGCTCGCTCTAAGCATCCAAATGGCTCACCAAACGCCAGGTCACCAATAATGTCAAAGGTTGTCCAAGCGTACCACGCAGTCATGTCCATCGGCCTTTTAGCCTGCTGGCCGGTTATAGGATCCATAGAATCGCGGTCGATGCAGTATTCGTGAAGCCTCTGAATAAGAAGATTCACATAACCGCCAATAATGGGCTCCTGGTCTCTCATACTGCGCTCACTAAATCCGAGGCCCAGTTGTTTGCGTAGACGAGCATGGTTCTCTCTGTCTTCGTTCATGATGCTGCGCGCTTCACCTTTAATGTGATATGAACGCATAGGCTTAATCATCTCATCATCTGGTGGTGCAACTCCAATTCGCCGACAATAAATGTCCCTGAAAGCATCTGGGCTTTCAAATGCAAGCTCATCGGGTGCAACTCGTACCACTGGCCCATACTTCTTGTGCCATTCATGCACATCAAACGACAGCCTACCTTGATTGAACCGTATCACATATAATAGTCTCTTTGCTCGAAAGAGCCATGGCCCAGGAAAGTGCCTTAGTGGGTGAAAATAGATGTTGTAAATAATTTGGATGGTTTCGAATAGTACCAGCTATAACATGCGTTAACCAAATATGCTCTTCTACTTAATATGCCTAGGTGAACTGGGTGAGGATGTACCGATCCGAAAGCAAACTTGGCAATATCACCTATGCCGGTTGATGCCATTACGGTTTTAGTCTATTTGGAATGCTTGAAAATTGAACCAAGAGTAAGAATCTAAGTAATGAGAATTATCTGCAGTTTCAAACACTTTTTACATACACGCATTGGGAAGGCTTCCAAATATGGCTACCTAATGCGATGTCAGCATACGAGTCCAGATCAAGTAGACAAAATGAATCTGACTTCTATCGATGCTTCAAGTATAGCCTTGGATGCTAAACCCACCGGTAGCATAAACCCGCCGAGGTGGATACCTCTACACATGTCATCCTACGTTGCATACCAGTAGCCTTGGCTGTAAGATTCATGTATATACTTGTTACGTATTATTCTTCGCTTTTATCAAGCATGAAGAGAAACTGAATAGTGCGAATTACTGGATGGCTGTTGTCAAGGAGCCAATCATTTTAATAATTTCGTTTATTTAAATCTTAACTTTCAATGTCTATTCCTGAACCCCCTCAACATCATTGATTTAAGGTCTTCAATTAGAGAGCATTTCCGGGTTATGAATCCAGGTTTTTGGTAAAAGTTTATCTGTATACAATTACCACCGAAGCTGATGAAGCTTCGAGTTAAAATAGTCAAAAGCTTCTTGGCGGAAATTATCTTGGCCAATCTCCAGCCCATGATCTGTAAACTGCATCATGTCTTTGGTCTCCTTCTTGTAATTTGGCCAGTTGGGAAGAGGTCGTGAGCCTCCGTCAATCATGCTAATCACGTTGGGGTTCAAGTGGTGAACAAAGCTAATGAGATATTGAGCCATCGCAAGATATATTGGCTCTGGGAACCCCGTAGCGAAAAGTGCAACATCAGCTTCATGGAATGTGCCAATAAATGGTGTCTGTCGTCCATATGAGGACATATAACTCCAAGATGGCACTAGGTCTGAAATAGCTTCGAGCACGACCCGATGTTGGAAGGCAAAGCATATGTCTCCTGTGATTGCTGCATTGCGTTTATAGCCCGGGTATAGCTCATTGGCATCTCCGGTATTATACGGTGATCCATGTTTAGGCTCATCGGGATAGAAGGAGAACAGTTTTTCGAAGACGGATCTGGGGGCATTAGGAGCAATGCCATGAATCACGTCAACAAGAGCGTCCTTGGTCTGAGCCCTGTACAGCGCTAGAGCAAACAGTGTCCCCTCATCCTCCATAGTACCAGCCAGTAACGGCACAGAAGCAATTTTTGCCTGTTTTGCTTTGATCACTTCATCCGGGGAGAGAGGAAAGAAGTCATCAGTTGGATCTGGTCGAGGGGAGAATGCTACAGCTATACCGTCCTGATTGAACATGTTGGGTGTCACATTCGAGGCGTTTAAGAAGGCCTCGTAAGATAGCCCTCTGAGACATGCAAGCGTATCCTTTGATGAAGCACATCCAGCTGTTTCAACAATGGTGTCGTACACTTTCTGTGCCACCGGAGCATTGACGGGGAGTGCCGGCCCAGCAGCACCGGAGTTCAAAATAGCTCCACGGAACAGCGGCTTCCCCTTGTAGGAATGGTCGCCACCATTGATGAGCATGTGATCGAAGACGGACATGCTTCCGCCTGATTCGCCCCAGATAGTGACTCTGGAGGGGTCTCCCCCAAAAGCCTCGATGTTTTCTGCGATCCAGTTCAAGGCAAAACGTTGATCGCGTAGTCCCAGGTTTGTGCTGCCATCCTTCTGGAGTTCTTTTCCTCCAAGGAATCCAAATGCAGATACTCGCCAATTCATTTGAACCACTATAGTAGGATGGCCCATGGAAGTTGAAGTGTTGACAAGTCGAGCAAAGTCATACCGCTGCGTGGAGCCTTGTTCAAAACCTCCTCCGTAAACCCAGACTAGCACTGGCAGCTTGGCGTCAGCTGCCGTGGACGCGGGCCGTTGGATGTTCAAAGTCAGGCAGTCTTCGCCCACATGCGTAGGCTCGTTGAAATAATTGCCCATCATCGCCGCCAGCTGCTCAGGAAGCTGGGCAAGCATGTTTGGATCTCCTCGAACTTTAAGGGGCGGACATGCCTTTGGTATTGATGTTGCCTGGATAGTTCCGAATTTGCTTGTTAATGCTTGAGGCGGTCTCAGCCGCAGAGAGCCAATTGGAGGCTGGGCATAGGGAATTCCCAAGAACGAGTCGACGCCATCTGTGCTCAATCCGATGACGGTTCCGTTCTCGATGCTGACGCGTGGTGGCCCTGATGCCGGCCATTGTGCGAAGAAGGCACCAATGGCCGTGGCAACTGTAGCAGCTATAGCATACATAGTTCCGCTGATTACAAGAAACTCATAATATTGAACCCTTTTTGCACATTTCAATCCCGTTATTTCACATTGTTCCTACCCAGCTTATAGCCTCCATCATGCTCTGAATTCAACAAGTCAGCAGAAATGAAATAACCGGACTTGCATACTTGTAGCGTTAACCAGAATCAGTGGCGGGGTAATACGCCGTCCACGCCGACACCGATGAACCATCCGAGCAGGCAGAGCTGCAGAGTACATGTTGTAGGCATGTCCTCTTGAATTGCCCGAGATCTTACGAGACACGGATACAAAGTTGCCTGTTATACCCTAGTGTCTTATGCACATATAGAGATAAGCATGCCGGCAAATGAATACTAGCAAGATGACCACCCAACCAGCCCAGCTAATGCACCTAGTAAGATCAATGTTGACCATCAACAGGGGTTTGGAGATCTGCATATACCTAGGACGTGTAAGTCTATCAGTAATCCGCGATCATGTCGGCCACCTAGCTTAAAGCCCGATCGTATGGCCTTAGGATGTTTGTAAGCAAGAAGTAGGACTTTTGTAATATCCAGCTTCACTTCTTTCATATATGTGTTAGCCACAAGATATACAAATATGTGTTAGGACGTATTAAAGATATGTGCAGCAAAGTTGGATGACGATTGTTAGTCTTATAAATCGATTACTAGGCTTGTTTGCTGACTGATTGAATAAGGTATAAATGTGAGGTATAATGAATTGAAGCACGTGCGAGTTGTATAAGGAGATACATAGATAAAGGCAAGTGAATGCGTATCTATAAAACAATTATCGCCGATCGTTATCAGCGCCGGATCACCGAGTTTGTGGTGTGGAATCAAGACTTGCATGCTGCTTTTATACGGTTTTACACGGGCAAAGTGGTGTGGTACAGGCTAGTGAAACCGTATAGCGGGCGTTCCATAAGAAATACCCAATTACTGTCAATCTACCGTAGCATTGGCCTGCAGAATCAGTGGATACTCACGCTTTATTATATACAGTAGAATCTATTCTTGGGCCGTCTTGCAACAAGGAAAGGTAAGGCGGATCTATTTTCCTCTTGAAGCAATTACCCTTACGGTAGTCGGTCCAGGTCCCTGTAATAAATAATATCTAATCACGGCGCACTAAAGGTTGCTGAGTCCCGTCAGCCACTTTTCCGGGGTAATACAACGAGCTGAGCAGCAAAAGCCTACATCACCATACGACATACCTCGGCCTAGGACATGGGCTCTTCCTTGGCAGAATCACGACAATTCGCGAAACACTCCTTGGAGGCACACAAACCTATTGGCGCACACATGTGTGCTAAATCTAACGCGGCGAATAAGAATCTCGATCGAACCTAGCGCAGCGATAGCCGCAAGATTGTAGGATCAAAGACGCATTCTGTAGTACCTAGTAGTGCTGATGTCACGTCTCAAGCAGCTTCATATTTCATATATTTGCGTCGTACACGTATCATTGTGTCCCCTTAGTAAGAGATTGGTTCGGCTATCATTCGCCAACATAAGACTACTACCACATTGCTCAGGTACCGATACCAGCAAGCGAGTTAACCGTCTTTAGTAGGTCTCAATTCACATGTCTACCCTTTTCCATTCAATCTCATCTCAGTGCAAGCAACTCATTTCTTACAAGTTACCTTTGCAGCGCGTAGATATGTCAATATCTATCTCATCAACTTCTGAGGAAACTCTTTTGCCATTCCGTCGTTCTTGCGATCGATGTCATGATCAGAAAGTTCGATGTATGCGAAGCCAAGGAGAAAGTCATCTGGCAATAGCCTCAGAACCATGTTTGCGATGCAAGAAATCAGGGGCAATCTGCGTTTATAGTCCACAACAAAAGCCTGGCAGACCGCCACTCTGCAGCGAAATGCGTGACACGGCTCCTTCAACTGTCAACCACAGGAAGAGGCCTCCGCAGTCTCCAGAACCAGCGTACTTATCTCGCCTTTCACCGGCTTCATGCCCGCCCTCGGCAAACTCGCTACACAATTCAGCTTCTGCAGACAACTCGCTGCCCGTCAACCCCGCTTTGTTTTCGCCATTCACAATGGCTGATGCCTTAATTGATGGCAGCAGCAACGCATATGAAGCTGATTTTTTGATTGGCGTCTCAGGTATGCCGCCAATCGAAACCCTATCTCCAAGACAGAAAAGCTTTTTTCCAGAAGGACCAATTTCAGAACCTTTCGTAGACCAGACTGAGAGAGATACTGAAGAGTTGGGCAATCTCAGCCTCCGAGTCTGCCGTCTGAACAAAGCGCTCTCTTCTTCGTATCCTTCATCCCTCTCTATATCCTCTCCATGTTTAAACGATATTTTCATTTCCAGCGAAATTCTCGTGGGCATCATCCATCGAAATATTGGCGGTAAATATGGCAACAAAGCTGATAACTTTGTACCCGACACTGGCCCGCATGAATTTGATCTCTCCGCGAGCTGGGAAGATGTCGATTGGCTTCAGCAGCGGATATCGGAAAGGCCAACGGTATCGCCCCCAGCCGACCGCAGAATGCCAGATACTGGCATCGTGTTAATGGTCCTTGCCTGCCATCAGCGCTTACTCACAACCTTGGGTGGAATCTTGTTTTATATATCGCGGCATCTGCGACAGCAGCAGCCTCCAAATCGCCCTCTTGGGGCGTCACAGTTTCTAGAAATGCCAACAACACAGGCCATCATTAATGTCAAACTCGTGAGCCATCAACTTCAGCGATTGGACCATGCTGTCGGCTTACTAGGGGATAATGGAGCTTCGAAAAATTCCATCAGAAGCAATACAGCAAGAGTAGTAGCAAATTCCAATGATTCACTACCTTCTTCAAGATCATCGGGGTCTCCATTGTCTACTCATGGGACAGCTGGCCGTGGCTCATTGAGCAAACCAAAGGATGTTTTTGATGACGATGACAGTGAACACGAATCAGATATAAGCAGTAACAGCGCATCGAGCGGATCTCATAAGGCCATCAGCTCAGCCTTGGCCATGATGAAACGTCGTCATGAGCAGTTGCAACGTCAAATAACAACTGTGAAGCAGCTTATTAGACAATTTGATTCAATTTAAAAAGCTAGTCAAAGTGGCAAAGGCATAGTACTGATACCTTACATAGTTAGCACTGGTAATTGAGAAACATCGAAGCATTTATACTTTATTTTTAGTTTACCATCGTATCAATAATCGATAAAATCTCCAGGGCGTAAAGCATAATGTGGGTGAAGTCATCTGCCGTATTTAGCAAACATGTGCTGCGAAAAGGTGCATGATTAATCGAATTGACAAAACAAAAACTCCGGTTTTATTCGCCTGATTTATAACCGTTCAAAGTTTCTCGGCACAGTTAGCAGGACATGATCTCACATATTCATGTAAGCATATTTTATTCTATTTTTCGCTAATCTACGTAATCCGTCTAATGAAATTCACTGTTAGCCGCTGCGTTGAACTATTGTGTGACATATCGGTGGGTATGAAAAATATCCTCCGATGAAGTTCGTGAATTACGCCTTTATCCGGAACCATTCGGTGGCCGAGGACAATTATAGTTAGAAAGCATACCGATGGTCTCCTTTAACTACAAAGAGGGGATGTATCATAATCCTCGACTACGCAAGTTCCACTAGTTCGATTTTACAGTAAGAGGTAACTTATTGAACTGAGGGAAATGTCAAACCCTACAGGTGCTGAAGCAACAGCAAATCCTGATAGATTTGTCTATCACCAATTATTCACACCCAACTTCTACCATGACGTGTATCCATCCATCAAGCCCGAGAATCTGCAATTGAAACAGGATGGACGTATCATCCTAATCACGGGGGCCAGTGGGCCGATAGCGTCAGTAAGTCTTCTATAGTCTATATGGCATAACATACAATTCAAATAGCCCAATTCGAAGAGTGAAACGCCAACACATTACTCATTTAAGTATAGGAACACGCAAGGTTTTTCGCAAAGGCCGGAGCAAAAGCGATCATTTTAACTGCTCGTCGTCTTGAAGCATTGGAGTCGTTGAAGAAAGAAATTGAAAACATCAACTCAGCAGTCGAAATCGACTGCGTTCAAGGTGACTTGACATCTGAAGAAGATGTCAACAGCCTATGGAATAGCTCGGTAGAAAAATTTGGCACAATCGATGTCGTTATCAGCTGCGCTGCATCGCGCTCCCAAATGAAGAAAATTGGAGACACAGATATTCAGGGATGGTGGAGCGATTTTGTTTGTCAACTTGATGTCCAAATATGTTAACGGCAAATATCAACTGACATTATTTCTCAATTGATGACAGGAGACCAATGTCAAGGCGCTTTACCTATTAGCCCGCCATACAGCAAATTTGAAGTCAGAAAACCCGGTTACTTTTATCAACGTTACAAGTAGCATGGCTATTGAAACTATCCCTACGAGGTCAAACTATGCTATTACCAAATCAGCAAGCTGTCGACTCATAGAATATCTACACGCTGGTAAGACGTAATGTTTCTTCCTCGTTTGTTCTTACCTGTTTCTTACCATAACAGAACATCCGAATGTGCGAGCATTCAATCTCCATCCAGGCATTGTTCCGAATGGGGTGCAATTTGCTATGCTTTCGGGAGCGAATGTTGACACTGGTAAGTTAAAAATTGCTTCATGGCCGAAATCTGTACTGAACGCATATTAGCTGCATTATCCGCTGGGGTGTCGTTGTATCTTACCACTCCTCAAGCGGAGTTCTTAAGGGGAAGATTTATGTCGGCAAACTGGGCGGTGGATGACCTGGAGGCTAAGCAAGATGAGATTGTAAAGCAAAATCTACTTACAACATACATCAGAGCAAAGTTTGGCCCAGGAGGGCATTTCGCTCAGCAGTAATAGATGAAGTTGACACATCATTAGTAAAGGAGCTTTTCTAGGCATTAAAACACTTCAACCCTCTTATATAAACCATCTACTCAGTATGAACATTGGAAGCAATGATGAGTCAAGCGAAATTTAAGATGCTATATCGAAATTAAGAAAGTGTTTTGTTGAGAACTCTGGGCCACCTATCTACAGATTGTGTATGTATCTGTCCATATGTACATCTCTAGATGTCCAACTGGTAGGTAACGGCAACGACGAAACAAACCCATGCGAATAAATCAACAGATAAAGAGCGTATAATATGAATTTTCAACCATCGAGATAGCAGTGACATGATATCCTCTTGTCCAGCAGACTTATCCCCGTATTTCAGAATCGAGACGATTGTGGGTAAGATGATCGGTGCAAATAGAGCATGACCCACAGTCATGCTTAGACCAGCTTTGTACCACCACAAGGATTGCTGTGGTGTAATAACCGAGCTCTGAGAGTAGATTGTCGCGATAGAGGTTGCCATAGTAGTGATCCATGTGACGGCAACCCGAGCCGACGCACTAGGGTAAAAGGCCTTCATGTAAGATGGAAGAATCTGAGGTGATTTCGGCCTCACATTTGGAATGGTGAACAAATGAAGGTAAAAGTACTGATCCCAAGCAAACCAGATACAAAACGAAGAGGAAATTAGCGGCGTAACGCGAAGGAGCGCAGACGTTGATAAAAGCGCTGACATTCTGAGTTGCTTCTGCTCGATTCGGTAACAGGTAAATCAGCTGCAAAACTGCCACAAAAACGACTGCCTACGTTGAATAGACTGATGAACAGATAGATTTCTCCCTCTTCAGTCAATTTAATAGAGATCTTACTATAGTATTCTTTTCTCCGTTTTCTATTACTGCTAATATAGCTGTCCATAAGGCCGGCCCCGCCCTACAATAATACAAACCCGCCGTAAGACAGGATGGATTCAGTCTACAGAGGGGTGATGAGCCTACCGTTCGGCAAAGTTTGACAAAACCCACCGATATCAATCAGTAGCCTGTGCATCTCGGTATACTAAGGCTGAAGAACATAGTGGTTGTCATCACAGAGACGCAATGCAACAAGCAAGACATCAATTACATGAAAACTTTTCTCATTGTTGTTTACAAATGGGTCACAAGAGAAGTTTCTACATATATACTGAGACAATATTAATCTCGGACCGTGATTGATTCCCTCTGTATCCCGAATACATCGTCAAGCCAGCTAAAGGTTTTGGTATGCAGCGCTGCTAGAGCTGCTACTTTCGCCTGCAGTGAGCCTTGGCCTGGACTGGAGGGAATCCATAGCTCGTGTTTCTTCTCGCTGCCGCTGATGCTCGTCAACTCGCTGTAAATTCGCTGTGGCCCTGCCTCTACCGGAATATACATAGTATCACGGGATCCCGTCACCAATACAGGGCACTTGATCTGACTCAGGCGTGTCCCGCCATCAGGCAGCGCCATGCTGTAGTTCTTCCAGGTGCGCATTGCTGCTGCAGGCGATGGGATTCCCGTCGCTAATCTCGCGTGGCCCAGCTCCCACTGCTTCTGGAAATCAAGCGCAAGAACTATCCAGAGCAGCGTGTTGAATATGTGATCTGGGATGTACTGCTCCTCTATGGCCGTCATCAGGGGCCCCGATACGCGAGCTCTCGTTAAACCAGCCAAGTCATAGAATCCATCAATGGAGATGCAGGCGGATACCCGTGGATCGAGTGCTCCGCGTAACGCAAAATAGCCGCCCATGGATGCGCCTGCGATAGCTACCCGCGACAGATCTAGGTTCCATTCAGGGTGTTCGCCGACTATCCGTTCAAGATGGTCTAAAACATGCCCAACAACAAATTCCCAGTCTGGTCGTAGATGAAGTTTGTCGCGGCGAACAACAATACCCTGGCCCGGTCCTTCGAAGGAAAGGGTTGCATATCCCCTTGTCCTCGCACCAGAGGCTGTAAAATAATAAAGCTCTTCTTGTGTCGAGTCAAATCCTCCTGTGCTAATAACAACGGGTGTTTTCCCAGGGAGTTTTGATGCAGATGTTGGCATGAAAAGATAAGCAGGTAGCGTAGCACCATTTTCGTAGGGTATTTCAAGAAAATGAACCGGATCATCAAAGAGCTGGCATGCCTTCTTGAAGTTGCTAATAGACTGGCTGATTGTTGATGACAGGCGCGTATCTTCAGGATTGTGGTGTAGTAGGAACTCGCTGGCTCGACGATAGTTGGATGAACGCAGAAAAGCCCATCGAGCTGCTTCACGATCTCCAGTTCGCAATGCGGTTTCCGCTATTTCCTCGCTTTTCAGAGCAGCTTCGGACCAAGCACGATACCAGCTCTCAGGATCATTACTTCTAATCTTATGAGCCGCTTCCAAACACTCTCCCACCTCGGCACCTTGAAAGGGAGACGTGCCGAGTACACGAAGATACTCAAAGTTGAAGAATTCTGACGAAATTATGCGCTGCATTCTACAATCACTGCTCACCGACTCTGGTTAAGTGTATTAGGACAGTCTGTATCATGTGAAATGTATGTTTATAATGGTAAGCCTTAGAAAGCTGTATTGGCTTATGCTTGCTATCATGTGCAGCTGTTGGTATGTCGGTGGGTTTAGTCGGACAGTTTAGCACTATTCAACCGAGGTGCAATAAATTTTGATTGAATATAGGTACGGTGGTATAATAGACAGTCGCTGTATTATAGCAAGCAGGCGCTGTAATATAGCGCTTACCAGAATCAGAGACCGGAACTTCAAGTATTGGTTTTACACGAAATTTACAACACCCGGTGAGAGTTGAAGTTCCAACACATACATAAACTATATACAGTCTTTAAACTGATTCTTGGTATCAGTTATTCTTTCCACGAAAACTGACTCTTGGCTGTGATATCTTTCGCAAAACTCGTAATAGGAATCGTAGCCGTAATGTCCGACAGAACAACGTCGGCCCCGATTTCTTTCTTGATCCAGTGTGCCATATCAACCGCAACCAGCGAGTCTACGCCATGGGAGTAGAGCGCTTTGTTTGTATCAATTTCTCCAGTGTCCACTTGCATCAGTTTGGCCACCTCGGCAACCAAAGCATTCAGTACCAGCTTGGAAGCTTCGGCTATGCTTGTGACGCCTTTGAGCTGTACCCCTAAGGACAACGATGATGGCTGTATATCCTCTCTCTCAGCAGTCAAAGAAGTCTGCTTCGCTCCCATTGAGGCTAGTATGCTGAATTTAGGATCGTCAAAGTAATATGGCCGTGGGATTCCAGCTTGCTTCACCATGCCGATAGTTGGAATACCCGTGATAATCTGGGCCGGTGTGGAAGAGCTGCTCTCAGTTTGCTGCACGCTGATAGCATGCTCAACGAGAGTGTGTAACTCATTCTCATCAAGACCGAAAGCTTCTGCCCAGTCACGAGCAGCGCCAACAGCCCCATTTCTCGCGATGATTCCAATGTCCTTTATAACCCCGAGATTGATAGTAACAGCTCGCAGGCCAAGAGAGCGACGGAAGTCAGCCAGGCCATCTTGGTATGCGCCGCCAAGAGCGTAATTGCTTTGACTACGACCACCAATAACGCTTATAAAAGACCCCAGAGCAACGAAGAAGTCGAGATTGCGAGGCAGTAGTTCATTCAGATTCCGACTGCCCTGAAGCTTGGGACCCACCGCCTCAACCCACTGTGTGTAAGTCATATTGTGAAGGATGGCGTCGCGGAGTACAAGTGCAGAGTGAATAACGCCGGAGATGGGTGGCATCTCTCGAGAACAAAGTGCGAGCGTGTCTTCCAAAGCCGAGAAGCTGGCAATATCACATTTGTAGACTCGTACGTCAACTCCACTGCTTGTGAGATCGGTGACAAGCTGCTTCTGCACGTCTTGGACCGTTCCACTGCGAGAAATGAAGCAAATATGTCGTGCGCCAGAGTCAACTAGGAAGCGCGCAAGACTTCGTCCGAGATCACCGAGACCTCCAACGATCAAATAGGTCGACTCCCCAGATAGCTTCAAAGATATCCTTTTCGGTTTGCATAACACAGGAATTAGGTCATCTGGAGAGAAAGAGAGAGCAATATTCTCTAGGTTCTCCGCGGATTTCATCAAGTCCATCGCTCTCTCAATTTGAGATACTGGATATACGGGTACAGGGGTGGCGGGTTTAATTATGCCTTGTTCCATAAACTCGAAAGTGTTCCGCAAGATGCCCGCCATGATCTCTGGGCGTTGGCTTTGTATGTGCCCCATATTAACGGAAGCAAATATGTAATCTTTGAGCGGTGGTCGCATCTCTCGTAACATGCTTCTTGAAGCATCCTTGCTCGAGATTTCCAAATATGTTCCACAAGATGCCAAGCAGTTCCATGTCTCCTGTAATTGTTCTCTAACAACAGAATTGAGTATGTAGTCAGCGCCAGTGCCGTTGGTCATACGGAGTATGGAGTTCGAGAAGTTTGAGTCGCGTAAGGCAAAAATGCGATCGTTGGCAATGTTGTACAAGTCCTTGAGCAGATCTCTTTCGCTAGCAGACCTGATAGTTGCAAAGATATCCAGGTCTTTATGCTTGGCCAACTGCACCGCGGCTTGCCCGAAATTGCTTGCGGCATCATGGATAAGGATAGACTGCCCTTCTCGAATACACACGATATTCATGAGAGCATGATAAGCAGTACAGTTCACTAGGGATAAGCAAGCAACGTCTTCAAAATTGAAACCTGTAGGAATCCTCTGGCACATGCTGGCCCTGGTCCGGAGGACAGTTCTATGCGTTCCGGGAGCTAAAGCGAAGACGAAATCGCCCGCTTGAAACTGAGTAACCTGATCACCCACGCGAAGAACGATGCCGCTGGCTTCTAGCTCTAGTGCCGCATCGGAGGCTGGGCCTGTTCGAGCTATAACATCTCGGCGACTGATAGAGTATTGTTAGTAACCGAAACACCTCAAGAGTGGTCTGGTAGAAAATGATATGGAGTCATACCTCAATGCGCTTGCTTTTGTACCTATTTCGATCTCATATTCGTCCAACTCATTGTTTCGTAGCTCGTCAGCTTCAAAATATGGAGATTCTGAAACTCCATCATTGCGGATAAAAAGCTTCTGTGAACCAGTTGTCGAGCCAAGAGGCATTAATTCAACAGTATCCAGATCTGGACTCTTTTGTGACAGCCGTTCATTTAATTCTCGATTTTCAACAACCCGTGGGACATGCAAGACTCCATCAATCTCTCTGAATTCATTTTCTGTCGTTGTTGAACTCTCTACCTGATGAATCAAAGCTGCGGCTCGATCTAGCATTGTGGCACAACCAGTGTCCAGCTGGAGAGTCTGAAACCGAATTGCAGGAATTTCGTTGCGAACAACACGCGCGAACCCGAGCGCAGAAGAACGTTCAGGGTCCGGGAGTGCAGTAACCCATTGCAAGCTTGAGGCCTCGGTCGCAAGTCTCTTTAAGATTTCGAAATCACGCTGCGTCAAATTTTCCAAGAAGGGAAGCTCAAATTCTACAAGAGCGATGAATCTCTTGCCTTTATGGTCAATGTTGTCAGACCCCCAAGCGCAAACTTGACTTGAGATACCGTCGTTTTGTAGTAGTTGTGAGACTTTAGAAGCAAGCTCTTGAGCTGCTTTTGAACAGTTTGGTGTCTGCAGAATCGTGACCTCATCTTTGGGTCTTGTAGCTGACGCGACTAACACAGAGGTTTGATGCAGCGGTGATGCATCAAAGTCGGAAGAGATGAAGTCAATGCCAAACTGATGATCATTGAATACACTCTGAATAGAGTCAAGCTTTAGGGGCCGACTTGAACCGTCGTCACGCTTCCTGTGATATTGTCAGATAATTATCAACCGCGAAGGTAGATCACCAAACTTACTTCCACCATTCGTATATGCCGCCTAAGACAGGCAGTACAGTTGATCCCGGATTTGTTAATTCGGCTATACATATCTTTCCACCATCTTTTAGCAGACCCTTCAAGTTTGCCATTGTTCTTTGAAGACTTTTGGAGTTTGAAAATACATTGCATCCAATGATTATGTCGTAAGAAGATGGCTCAAATCCTTGCTTCCTAACATCGAGATCGATGTTCAGAACTTTAAGCTGACTTGGTATTAGGAATGTTTGGGTTAAATCTTTGACCTCTTGAAGGCCTATGGCGCTAGGGCATGCATAGGTATAGTTCACTGTATCTGGGATGTCTCTGGCCGAAGCAAGGAATGGAGATGTATAGTCGGCGCCAAGCTCTAATATGGCAAGATTCGGCTTAATTTGTGCCATTATAGCCACGATCTAGTAATTTGTTAGAACGATACGCTACAAATGATCAGGTTGTACCCTTGAAAATACCTTGATTAACTTGGTTTGTGAAACGCGCATGCCACGTAGCGAGTCAATAATCTTGTCCACGCTTTTCTCAGTCCCAAGGAGACTCTCGGGATCGACTGAAGCGCATAGAACCTCTGTCAGCGATTTGCTAAGTTTGTTATCTGCGAATAAATCTTTTTCAAGAGGCAATGAAGAAGTATTTAGCTGCTGTTTCATCCACTTGGCAAAATTCCGAAGCTGTAAGTTGGGAATCCGCATCCCGTTAGCCTTTTCTATAGCTTCTCTGATCGCGACATGTGCAGTCTGCTGCTCTTTCATGAGATGTTGTACTTCTGCATCATCCGGCTTATGAATCTGATCAAGCATTTCCTGCTTTTTACCAGACGATAATAAGTCAAATGCCGGTATCCAGTCCATTTTGCAAGTGAACGGGCTCTCTCGAAGGGAAGTCGAGTCACCGTCTCTCTGCAACGTCCGACTGACAACTTCAACAACGAAGCGTAAACCTTTGATGCTGATCACTCGCTGATCAGTCCCTTCATCGAGCATAAAGATATTGGAGACGGCTTCTGAGGAACACTGTTGTGATATTTTCGCACACCCTTTGAAGCGAGCACCAGCTTCGAAAGGAATATCTGCTTTCACCACAATTTCCTCGACATAGCTTTCGGTTAACGATCCTTTAATATTACCGTCATCCCCCTTGAAGGCAGCAACAGCAGCTTGAATCGTGCCGTTCAGGGTAGTGGTGTGAATAACGTGAGGTCTGGCTGCTGGCAGAGCCGCTGGAGTCGAGCCGTGATTGACTATCTCAATAGTACAGTAGCTTTGTCCGCGCGTATCATAGCGAATATCTCTTAGACTTTGGAATGAAGGGCCATATTCAAGACCAACAGATTGAAAGTCCTGATAGAAAGTTTCCGTATCTTGTGAAACTTGGCATTCTTCTTCCGCCAAGAGATAAAGGTCTCTCATGGCCTGCTCGTCATGTGTGCTTTCTGTGCTCACTGCCGCACCTGTTGAATCGCCGTATTCGATATCCAAAAGACCTGAACAATGAAGTTGTAGAGAGTCATCGGAGCCGCTGGAAGTAATGCTAAACTCTAGCCATCCTTCACTCAAAGTCGTGGCGTCGGAAGCAGAAGCTCGCAGCCGCGTAATGAACTCCGTCTGAGAACCTTCGTCTATAGTAATGCTATCACGAATTTGTATGTCTCGGAGCTTATATCGATTGACAGCGCGACCTTTATCTGCCACCTGACTCGCCGCTTCTAACGCCATAGCGATGTAGCTTGCCGTCGGATATTGAATCGAGCCCTGTATTTTGTGGTCACGTAACCAAGGCTCTTCTGCAATCCGTACAAATCCTCTCCACTGTTTCTCAAGTTGGGCAAAAGATGGTAATGGAGCACCTATCAGACTAAGCCGCGGTGATGATCTCTGTTTGATTTGCCGTGTAAGACGAGATTCATTCCAATATGACTTTGTCTTGTTCCAAGCGTACGACGGAAGAGTCACTATCGGAGCCGGAGGACTGTTGAAAGAGGCTGTATAATCATCATTGCAGGTATTGATGGCAAGGATATCTGCAGGTAAATTGCGAGACACCAAATCGCAAACAGCAGTCAACATAGTATCGACGGCATTTTTGCCTCTGGACATCACTGAACGATATTCTGTGTTGAGAGCACCAAAGCCGCTCAGTATCTGACGGATAGGTCCTTGAAGCGCCGAATGTGGCCCAATTTCGACCATAATGTCAACAGAACAGCCATGATTCTGATCTTCACGGCTTTTATATCGTAGCAGTTCTCGCACCGCATCAGAAAATAAAACAGGAGATGTCAAGTTTGTAACCCAGTGTGATGGCCCAAGTTCTTTAGCGCTGATGATGTGTCCCGTCACCGAAGTGAACATTTGTGGCCCATTTGGTGGCCCTTGTTTTGTCTTCATATTTGCCAGAGCTTTAGTGTATGGATCTTTGACAGCCAGCATGTGATGAGAGTGATAGGCAGTGTCGACTTTGAGTTTTCTTGCAAAAATTTCGCGCTCCTTGAGCTTCGCTGCCAACTCGTCAATGCCTGCCTCGTCTCCCGAAATTGTGACGCTCGATGGAGAATTGACACAAGCCACAACGCATTTCCCCTCGGTCAGCTCATCGAGCCACTTTTGTGCTTGTTCTGCCGATGCTCCGACAGCCATCATTGAACCTGTTAAGTCCGGAGATGACTTCAGCAACTCTGACGAGAGTTTACCTCTCCAGTAGGCCACTTTCCACGCATCTTCTTGTGATATGGCACCGATTGCGTAGGCGGCCGCGATCTCTCCGCTTGAGTGGCCCACAACTGAGCGAGGAGTAATGTTCCAAGATGTAAGCAGTTGAACAATAGCAACTTGCAAGACGGTACATATAGTTTGGCTATAAAGCGGTTGGTTGATGTTGGATATCGCATCTTCTCGTTGCAGTTCCTCCATAACGGACCATGGACAGCCGATTTTCCTAAGATACCGCTCTGCACTCTCAACACTTTCACGAAAAATGCGATATTGCAGAAGCTCTATGCCCATACCGGCCCATTGCGCACCCTGGCCTGTAAATATGAATGCTAGCCGAGGTTCACTATTTGATCGGACCTCGAGTGACGTCGAAGCTTCCAGTGCCCGTGTAAGTTCAGACACAGTCGAAGCCATAAAAGCTGTCTTCCAGGGCAAGCGAGACCGTCTTTCACTCAAAGTGAAAGCCAAGTCGCGGAGAAATTCTTGGCCTGACTCATGTCTAATCTGCGCATTATCCTTCAAGTATTTGAGAAGAGTTTGTCGTTGACGTGTCAGACCACTCTGGTCCGAAGAGCTCAAAATCATCATGTATGGCAAAGACGGAGAAGAGTCTTCCTTATGTGAACGGAGCACTTCTCGCCCTTTTGGAGACGTTGGGATAGTGTTATGAGGAGCCTTGATACCTCTTGCGGAGAGGTAGTGATATGCATCGTCGAGGATAATATGTGCGTTAGATCCACCAAAGCCAAAAGAATTGACGCTGATGCGTCGGATTCCTTCTTCTGGCCAAGAAACTTCTTCCGTAGGAACAGAAATCCGCCACTCCTTGAAAGGAATGCGAGGATTGGGATTATGAAAATGCAGGCTAGGTGGTATCAAACCATGTTCCAATATCTGTATAGACTTAATAATACCGGCTAAGCCGGCCACTGATTCAAGATGTCCGATCTATAGAGCCTAATTAGTAAACCAACGTATTAATAATTAAAGGGCAATAAGCAATTGAAAACTAACATTTGTCTTCACCGAACCAACCCAAAGAGGTTTGTCTCTCTCATGCGTGATGGTATTTGCTATTGCATTTAACTCTGAGAAATCGCCGGCGGATGTCCCCGTGCCCTATCTTGTATCAGCGACTCTTTATCAAGAACTAGAAATAAAGCAAGCTGCCGTATTGACTTACATGTGCTTCGAAATAAGAAGTATCTTTGAAGTCAAGTCCCGCAGAGCGATACGCTTCACGAATAAGCTCTTCTTGAGCTTCACCATTCGGCATTGTCATGCTTCTTGTCTTGCCGTCCTGGTTAGTTGCAGAGCCTCGAATGATGGCTCGAATAGTATCACCATCTCTAATGGCTTTCTCGACTGGCTTAAGAACCAGAGCTGCGAATCCTTCGCCCCGACCGTAGCCGTCAGCTGAAGCATCAAATGCCTTACACAACCCGTCTGGAGAGAGAAACCCTTGATTTGATAGAGCATTAAACATGTTAGGGCTGAGAAAAAGGTTTGCTCCTCCGACAAGGGCAGTATCGCAATCACCCGAGCGTAAGCTCTGGCATGCTACGTGCAGGCCGACAAGACTTCCTGAACAAGCAGTCTCGATTGTCATGCTTGGCCCTTTCAAGTCGTAGAACCAAGAGATTCTATTAGCGAGGACTTCTGTTCCGAGACCAGATACCGAGTACATCGGTGCAAAGTCAGGATCTTGGAATTGCATTTCTCTCCAATCATGTGTAAAGGCAGATATAAAGCAACCGGTTTTGCTCTTGGCCAACTTATCCAAAGTAACACCGGCATTTTCAAATGCTTCGTAAGACACTTCCAGCATTAGCCGCTGTTGTGGATCCATACTAGCTGCCTCTTGCTGAGTTATGGAGAAGAATTTGGCATCAAATACTGAGACATCTTCTTTGAGAAAATGCGCTCGATTGGTGATGCTCGTGTTCTGCCTGCCTTTACTTGCACAATAAAAGCCATCGCTATTCCACCTGTCCCGCGGGATATGTGAAATTGCAGCTATACAGAGTTAACGAAGGACATCATATTGCCTCTAATCTGTATACATACATCTTCCTTTGCATAGTAACTCCCAGAATTGCTCAGGATTGGTTGCATCTCCCGGAAAGCGGCAAGAAAGTCCAACCACTGCGATTGACTTGTCGTCGTAGGCTGGGTGGTGAGCAACATCACCGTTTAAAACGGACTCGTAAAGACGCATTTTGTGTGACTTTAGCTCTATTGAAACAAAGAAAAACTTCAATTACACTTGTTAGGAGAATATATATAAGAATAAGAACGTGCTTATTTCACCACGCCCATGCCATACTCAGCTTCACCAGCGGCCGCAGTTTCATCTGCATCATCAGATACTCTTAACGCTCTAAATCACGATACAGCTCGGCCTACGCACCGCCGCTTGTACGTTTGTGCTAAAGTGAGATAATGGCTATCTAGGTGTAGTACATACGTATTGTGTATCTGTACATGTACCTGTGAGGTGGATAGGTATCCCATTTGGAAACAGGGATTGGTAATAGGATCTTTGTACATGTGGGCAGAGATTTAAGGTTGTGAGCCCCCTTGAAGCCACATGTTTTTCAGCTTGACTACCTAGGTATCTACTAGTGCTTACGCATCAGTTCTACAATAAAAAAGAAGGTCCCTTGAATACGGTGGCTGCTTACTATGTTACAGTGATTCTTATACTATACTATTGTACACTCACTACGCGCTGTAAAATCGCAAGCACCATAGGAAATAGAGCGGTAAGTAGTGAATATCACTGATCTTCAGCCACTAGTACTATAGTTGCTATGTAGCTTCAATCTTCAATACATTGGGGGCCAATTGCTATCTTCATGCCGTTGTATGCAGCCCGATACCTCAAATAGCAGTGCAATGCCTGCAATCAGTAATCGCTACAAAGCACGTTTATAAATGGCAATTTTCGTTACCAGCCCTACAGGGTCCAATATGCCGACAGCGGGCCTTGCTCGGTGGGTTTTTTTGGATCGGAATTCGAAACCATATCGCGATCCACTCGATCCACCCACGCCGTATACACGACAGCAAGATACCAGATATTGCAGATCTGTAAGCATTACATCTCACTGGTAACTTTCCCATAGAGGCACTCAAAAGGCATGTGTAACATTCTAGATACCCGGTAATTCCGTATGACGGAAGCACAATGTGTCACTATTTCCACCAATTGCTTGTAATTGCCCAATTACCTGCTGGCGTTCAACTCAGTTAGAAGTTGATCGCAGAAGTGAATCGCGAATATTGTGTATTGATTTACAAGGAATAGAGTGCTATGCTTAAAATAGATATATTTAATAAGAAATTACTTGTAAAATTTAAGAATACAAAAACGTTCAAACAATAATCAAGTGTTGGTGGACTGTGAAAGCTTAGTGCAGTTAATATATTGGACCCAGTGCAAAGAGTAAGTCAATTTTCTGAATGATTCACACACGATGTTCAACAAAGTGGAAGAGATGTAATAATCCGTTCAAGCCGTTGTACCGTTATGCCAACAGGGCAAAAGAGTAGACAATAACCACTTTAGTAGCAACTGCTGTAACGGAACCAGCTGCTTAACGGGGAATCCGCCTGTTCCAACAGACCAGGTTGTATGAAAATAAACCTCGCGAGCGAGTAACGGAAACTAACGGATAACTTCCGCTGTGTAATCAGGCACTAGCCACTAGTCAGCCGCTAGAGCTGATCCAACGCGGAACTGGCTCTAGAATCGCATCGGACATTTTATAGGTAGGCTGACGTACCGGCAGACTACGACTCAAAAGGCAGATAACAAATAACAGTGCGGGACACCTTCGTATACTCGTATACATTTTCGCCCTGAAATGCCTCGCCAAGGCTTTAAGAGTTGCCTTGCAGGATTTTACTTCCAGTTCTGAGTTCCATAGGGGAGCATAGAGAACATGAAGTGCCGTGATTTACATGTAGTCTTACAATCACTAATTCACTAGTACCAACGCCGTTAACACTTTATTTCAACGCAGCGCTGGGTTCATGCTATTTGTTTAAACGGCTTATGACATTTTATCAGAGTTGTAACATTCAATTCGTATGTCGTATAGTGAGCCATGTTTCATTCATGTATTCAGTATTCTCTAAAGAAGGTTTAGCAGTATTTCTCAAGCCTCTGCATCAGTTTTTTGCCGAGTCTTGAGGCGGACAAAAAGATCCGTCTGCTTTGTGAACCACACAGTTTCCAGTTTCCAGTCCTTTTCGGGATACGCCCATTCTAGCTGGAAATTGTGAAGAATGGCTGGGATTAATTTCCCCATTTCCATCATAGAGAGATGGATGCCTAAACAAACCCTGGACCCGGCACCGAAAGCCAGGAAGCATTGCTCCATGGTTTTCAACTTTTCTGTAGAATTTTCAATCCATCTCTCGGGCCTGAAGTCTTCGTGGTCTTCGCCGAAAATGTTGGGATCGTGGTGTATTACCCACGCGTGAATACCAACAATTGTGCCTTCAGGAAGATAATGCCCGGAAAGGTAATCTCCTCCTTTTGGAACACAGCGCTCGAGAACTTGACCAACAATAGGATGTAAACGCATCCCTTCTTTCATGCATGCTTGGCTATTCAATGATATGAGAATCAGTCATTCTTCGGCCCCGGGGAGTGAACTTACAGGTACGGCATTTTCATCGAATTGTCTAGCGTTGCCAATTCAGAGACATGACCGGCGGAGATTCCATTGTCTATTTCAGCCATTAACTTTGCGTAAGCGCGTGGATTTCTAAGAAGATAATAAAATATTGCCCTGAGAGCGATTGCAGTTGTATCACTACCAGCAAATCTTTGTGTCTTGTTAGCCCAGGAAATATCATAATCTTCAACTCATTATCTGGACTCACACGCTGCCTAAGCAATGGCCGACAAGATCATCGTGATCCATGCGAGCCTTTCCAGTGACAGAATCGCCCATATAATACGCCAAGAAATCTTCTTTCTTGCTCTGATAGTACTTTCCTTCCAGATCATACTTTTTGATTTGGCTCTCGATAATCTGAAAGTAGCCGAGTTAGCCAATTAAGATGCATCGGCAAAGATCACGTCTTTTAATGATACCTTTATAATATTTGGGACTGGAGAAACACCGGGAACTAATTTCTGAATTGTGGTTATAAGCTTAGCATTTCCAATCAACCAGGGATGTAGCTCTGGCAATTGTCCTACGACTCCGACGTATTTGAGCGCATCTTCGATGCCAGAGATTAAACCACCGACATCGCTTCCAGACTCTAAGCATCCAAATCGTTGACTGAAAGTGATGGCACCAATCACATCGAAGGCATACCATTGCAGCCAAGGCCCAATATCAACTACCTCTTGCTTATCCGCAAATTCGTGCAGCTTGTCAAGAAGAAGTTTCGTGCACCCATCAACCGAGCTCTGCATTTCTGCTAAAGAGGACATGGAAAATCTGTGCGCAACTTGAGATCTCTGAGATTTATGAAATTCCGTACTTTGTGTGGCAAAGAGATTATCGACAATTTTTCCTTTATACGGAGCTTGGAAAGCATGATAAAAATCACTCTATTGACTTTGTCAGTTAATTAATTCCGAAGTACCGAGGAAGTTTTACAGCTAAAAACCTTCAAATATTTATTGTTGAAGCCATATATTTTCGAGATTGCCGACGGATCTGCAACAGATACGTGGTTTGGCCCGACCCGTACTAATTTTCCATGCTTTTCATGCAGTTGTCGAAACTTCAGTGGATAGTTGCCTTGAGGACATATATAACGTTAATAATACATTTTCCATTTATCAATTACCATGAGAAATGGACATGCCTGATAAAACGGCCCAGACTCTCCACAGTCGAGTCCATGAAGCAATCTTTGGTCCTGGGAGCTCACGGAGCCCAGGTTTGAAACAATGATATATTTTCCGTGTGAAACAGTACGAGAAGAACGATAAAACTAGGAAGTAACAGACATCAAAAGCATTTCGTTGCACATAGCCTAGAATCATCATTGTAGAAGCCATTCTGCTTCGCTGTGCTGTAGAATTGATTGTGGAATGTAGGTAGAATTTTCAGAGTAGCATTCAAAAGCAACTTGTATATTGCTTCGAGATTACAAAATATACCCATACTGATTGGTGGATAATAGCAGCATGCAGTGAGATACTTTTCATAACATGCGAAAGCTGTTTAGGAGCAACGGGCGCTGGAGACGCTCCGAGCTGAGCAGTGGGGATAGGAGCGATAGGAGCCGGATGTCGCGATTGCCGGCCAAGGATTTTGCTTACCGAATCAGGCATCACTATCAACCCGTGTCAGAACAGGGGGGTAGGCCAAGGCTTATGGCATGCATATCACTCGAACAAGGATTTGTATGCATTTTCTCTATGGGGTACTAGTATTTGCTAGTTCTTTATGATAGATCTTTCTGATTGTAGGCTGTGGAGATGATTGCCTGCCGAAAGCCGATCAACCAGATTCTCTGGTACCATACTTGTACAAGTTTCAAAAATCACGCCATTTCTTTAAACGAAATATTTGTTCATCATAAAATAAGTGAGCTTACGGCTCTACTGACAAATCTCTCTTGACTCCATAAGAGCAGTTGATACTGCTGGTGGAAGTAACCCCGTAGAAAAATACATGTAAGCTTCATAGCCTCAATTTGACGAACATTTCGTAGTAACTCTTCCCCTTCGGAACAATTACGCGGCCTTTACTAATGCGGTACATAATAGGAAGGCGATCAATGAACCGATATCACATTTGTCTTCTGTCCTACCTTCAACTATCCAGATCACCCTGGCGTTTGTGGGGTGTTCTGTTCTCTGCGGAATGAAGTGGATCCAGATGCATCCGTTATGGAGATTCGTATCTCGTGTCATAAACTAGCTTATAAGAAGGAAAACATATACACACAGATTACCCTCTTGAAGCTAGAGTCATATTTTTTAAACCGATCACAGTGTGTGAGGTACGGGTACTTACACGCATCTAATAGATATTACTAGCTACGCATTAATGAAGTAGCAGGGAATATGGATTAATAGATGTTACTAGCAACACGTTTATGAAATAGCAGGGGATGTAAGAAACAATATAGTAGTCCAGGATAACTTCTATTGCATGCACTTGGTATGCATTCCCATATCCTTTATGGGATATTTATTACAATGTTTTATTATCATGTTCAGCTTCTGAACTCTACTTATTACATATTAATGTCTTTACAAATACAATACAATACTATAATACAATACATCAAATTGCTTAATCTCAACTTATTTTCACTAAGGCATCTGTCCAAATGAGAAGAATACATTCCTAGTGTATTGTTAAACATGGTTTGTTATATGTATCGGGCTTAATACTTCTTTGCCCTTACATACTAATGTATATCTCTTATAGTCTTATGTACTTGAATACCTGTACTACATTTTCTCTAATTGCGCAGTTGCCAGGATGTTCCGAAGTTTTAGGTAAGAAATGCGATCAAGCTCCACTGGAACTCACTTACGCCCGCACACTCCTTTCTCGATGTAATGTACTTCTTTCTTTGTACTCAGTACATGAACAAGATTTGCTCGTATAGAGGAGGCTGAGTTGGTATCAGCTTTGATTCATGATGAATTGGGTAGGTGTTGTCAAACTCTTATCATATGGAGTAATGCTTATTAAACTGAAAAATACCGAGACCGTAATATCTACTTTGACACGCCTATCGGTGGGCTTTCATATTATATTACACTGCGTTTACTAGCTGGATTGAGACAATCGAACCATTTCGGTAAAATTAATCAAGGAAGACTCTCTGTTTAGGAAGAAATCACATCATAAGAAAATATTGGCGCATACAGTAGTACATGAAGACAGTCGAGCGGAATTATCACGTTTCGTTGTAAGGCGACAAGCTTATCTAGACTGTATAAGATTTTAGATCGAGTAGCAATTTTTAAATCTGGGAGCTGGAATATTCAGGGTTGGACAACTTTTTTGTTATAAGAAGCTTGTGTTGACTGCCTCAGTTGTCCTCAGAGCAAAGCATACAACCATTCTACTCAAAACAAAATGAGCGGACAAGATGCCCAAATTATCTTTTTCGGAGACCAGACCGTGGACACTCTCCAGAATATCAAGATTCTAGCCAATCAAGCTCGGACATCGCCTATCATCGCGCGCTTTCTTCGTGAATGTGCGGATGTAGTACAAGTCAATCTTTCAGAACTTGATACTAAGGAGAAACAGCCATATTTGCGATTTGAGAGTATTCTTGAATTGGCTGAAATTTTTGCTGAACAGAATACTCCTTTTGAAGCAGTCTCAACAATTCTATTTTTCATCGCACAGTTTGGAGATCTTCTCTTGTACGTTTGCAAAGAATCTCTCTCACATTACCAAGAGAGTTTAAGATTGCTAATGCCAAACATAGCCGTGCAGAAAATGACCCATCATTCTTCAAAGCCAGTCGTAACTCGCCGTCGTATAGCATAGGGCTGTGCACTGGACTCCTCCCAGCTGCCGCAGCAGCAACTGCTAGAGACGTTGGCGAGCTTCTGACTATTGGAAGAGGTTTAATTCCTGTAGCGTATCGATTAGGCGTACAGCAATGGAGAAGTGCGCATGAGATTGAGAGCGCACCAGGATCTTGGGCAGTGGCAATTGTCAGTGTCGATCCACAAGAGATCGAGAACATCATTAATGCTTTCAATGATGATATGGTATTTGACCTTCCATACTACCATTTCTTACATATGTTTCAATAGCTAACGTCTATTAACTAAAGGCCATTCCCCAACATCGCCATATTTATATCAGCACATTGGCCCACCGATGGGCAGTTATCTCTGGGCCGCCATCGCTGTTTCCAGAGCTGTGGTCCTACTCAAAAACGCTGGCGTCGGCTTCCAAGATGACCGTGCCGATAGGAACTCCTGCTCATGCTCCTCACATTCAGCCCATTGATATATCCAAGGTTCTCGGTCAATCAGCTGTCTATGAACTGCCGATACGAGAAAACGTACATGTGATATCGACTAGTACTTGTCAGCCGTTTGAGGGCGTTACTCTCGGCGATGTACTCATTGAGGCACTGAGGGATATCACATGTCGAATGTTGAATCTTGCTGGAGTCATCGACTACATCATCTCAGAACTACAAGGTACAGAAATGGTGAACCTTGATCCATTAGGCCCAAAGAGCCAGATTGATAGCTTCAAGAAGGCTTTAGAAAACGGCGGCATTAACTTCACGACACAGTCTGTACAATCAGATGTAAAAAGTGGCCTTCGTGATGGTTCAGATTTGGTTGCCGTTGTCGGTATGTCTGCAAGGCTACCGGGAAGCGAAGACATTGATAGCTTCTGGGAAACTCTTCAAGCTGGTCGGAAGATCGAGTCAGAGATCCCAGCCAGCCGCTTCGACTTGGAAACCCACTATGATCCCACCGGCGTCAAGAAGAATACAGTCACCACTCCTTACGGAAGCTTTTTGGACAATCCTGAGCTCTTTGATAACCGATTATTCAACGTTTCACCTCGTGAAGCTAAGCAGATGGATCCGATCCAGCGCATTCTTTTGATGTGCAGCTACGAGGCGCTACAAATGGCCGGATACACTACAGAAGCGGCAACTTTATCCACAAACCGTGGACGGATTGCCACCTATTTTGGTCAATCGGCTGATGACTGGCGAGAGGCTAACAATAGTCAAGACGTCGACATCTTCTTTATACAAGGAGGAGTTAGGCCTTTCTCAACAGGCAGACTGAACTATCACTACAAATGGGCTGGAGGCAATTATTCAGTCGATTCCGCGTGCGCTGGTAGCTCTACTAGTGTTATACTCGCAGTCAATGCTCTTCTTTCTCGAGAATGCGACACTGCGCTGGCTGGTGGCGGCTCAATCTATACCGCCACCACTCAATATGCAGGATTAAGTCGAGCAGGCTTCCTCTCTAAGACTCTGGGGGGCTGTAAGACTTTTAGAGAAGACGCCGACGGCTATCTTCGTGGTGAGGGTGTAGGACTCGTTGTTCTCAAGCGCCTTGAAGACGCTATTGCCGATAACGACAACGTTTTGGCCGTCTTGAGAAGAGGAGCCAGGAACTACTCTTGGAACTCAAGCTCCATTACTCATCCAAGCGCCGACGCTCAAGTAAACTTAATTCGACAAGTGCTTCGGAATGCCGATATAGATCCCAAGGATGTCAACTTTGTTGAAGCGCATGGTACTGGCACCCAGGCAGGCGATGCGATGGAGATGGAAGCCATGACAAGAGTCTTTGGCAGCGATCGGGCAGAAGACAATCCTCTCTATATTGGCGCCGTCAAGGCTAACGTTGGGCACGGAGAAGCAGCTTCTGGAATTACTTCTTTGATCAAAGCAATCGAGATGATTCGCAGAAAGAGCATACCGAAGCAACCAGGTTTTCCAGGGCCTTTAAATCCAAAGTTTCCGCCGCTGGGCAAAATGAACATTCATATCCCAGATCAAACATTTCCATTCAAATCTAGCCCTTCCAGCAAAGATGGCAAACGGAGAATCTTGATCAACAACTTTGATGCCTCTGGTGGCAATAATAGCATGCTGCTGGAAGATGCGCCGGAAAGACTGCACAAGTCTGAAGATGACCCGAGAAAGTTTTATACGGTGGCCGTATCAGCACGAACAACAACTTCCCTTCAAAATAACGCACGCCGGCTTTTAGAATATCTAGAATCTCATCAAGATGTCCGGTTGTCTGACCTGGCTTATACAACCACCGCAAGACGAATCCATGAGGACCTGCGAAAAGCATACACCGCACAAAATGTCAGCGAGCTGCAGCAGTTGCTAGCAGCCGATCTCAAAAAAGACTTTGGTGGCATATCGCCCTCCAACCCTCCTTCATCAGTGGTCTTTACTTTCACTGGTCAGGGTTCGCAGTATGCCGGTATGGGAAAACAGCTCTTTGCCACTTCCCCTAGGTTTCGCAAGACTGTGGAGTCACTACAGGGCGTGTGCACTTGGCATGGCTTTCCTTCAATCACTGATCTTATTGCATCTGGTGATGTTGAAATTGGAGCGTATAGCGCAGTTCAAGTTCAGCTTGCTATTGTGGTCCTTGAGTTGGCTTTGGCTGACTTGTGGAAGTCTTGGGGCATTGAACCAGATGTTGTTATTGGTTACAGCCTAGGCGAATACGCTGCTTTACATGTGGCCGGCGTTCTCTCTGTCCATGATGTGTTATACATTGTTGGGAAACGCGCGATCCTTATTCAAGAGAAATGTACTCCAGGAACGCATTCTATGTTGGCCATCCAGGCATCTGAAAGCGATGTCAAGGATAAGCTGCTCGCATATCCGTCGTGCGAAGTGTCTTGCAAAGGAGCGCCAAACTCCAACGTTGTCAGTGGGCCAGCGGATGATATCGTTGATCTTCAAAGTCAGATGAAGAAAGAAGGCTACTCGAGTACTCTACTTGAGATCCCCTATGGGTTCCATAGTTCTCAAGTGGACCCGATTCTAGAGGACTTTGGAGAGCTACTCGACGGCATCAACTTTGCTAAGCCACGTATTCCAATAGCATCCACGTTGAAGGGCGCTATTGTGACAGAAGAAGGAGTTTTTTCACCTTCTTATCTTGAAGATCAAGCTCGCCAGCCTGTCGACTTTGTCGGTGCGCTCAAAGCTTGCCAGGCTGAGCATCTTATTGATGACAAGACTGTATGGATTGAGATTGGCCCAAAGCCTGTCCTTTCTGCACTTACTGCCGCAACGCTTGGTATTGGCCGAGACAAACTCCTCTATACAATCACCAACAAGGATGACAATTGGAAGACCGTCTCAGCCTCAACAACATCTGCCTACCTGGATGCTTTATCTCTTAGCTGGACCAATTTTCACAGAGACTACACAGAGTTCCTTACGCTGCTTGAGCTACCCACTTATGCGTTTGACCTGAAGAAATACTGGGTTACAACCAAAAGTGCTGCTCCGCCAGTTGAGCCTGCGCCAGCACCAGAAAAGGTTCTAACACCATTAGTACCAGGTTTTCCAAATGCCAGCCTTCAACGTGTTAAAGAGGAATCGATCGAGTCATCAAAAGCAGCAGTTACCTTTGAGTCAATGACATGCGAACCAACACTACTACCTATTATACAGGGGCATCTCATTAACGGTGTGCCACTGTGTCCAGCTAGTGCTTTCATGGACATGGCGTTTTCTGCAGCCAAATACCTTTACCTGAGGGTAAACCCTGGCAGCTCAGTTCCCGCAATGTCTCTTACAGGTTTAAACATCATCCATCCTTTGATACCAGATCCTAGGAAGAAGCCTGATCAGACAGTCATCATCAAAGCTGAGAAGATGGCTAATAGCCAGACTGTAAACATCAACTTCAAGTCTCGCTGCGGCAGATTCTCTGATGATCATGGCAGCTGTCAAGTTCATTTCAGCGACGAAAAGCAGTGGAAAGCTGAGTGGTCCAACAATGCCTATTTCATCAACTCAGCTAAGAACAGTCTTGTTCAACGTGCCCTTGCTGGAACTGGTCATCGTCTACACAAGAAGGTGGTTTACAAGCTGTTTGCCAATCTCGTACGCTATGATGAGCCTTTCCAGGCCATGCAAGAGGTGTTTGTTGAGGAAGACTTCAGCAGTGATGCCGTCGCAATTGTGAAGCTGTCTCCAGCTAATCAGTCCCGGTTCACTTTTAGTCCCTACTGGTCTGACTCACTCATCCATGTTGCCGGATTCGTACTGAACGGAAAGCCGAATGTTGACGATGACAACCATTGGATTGCAAGTGGTTTCGGG
This sequence comes from Trichoderma gamsii, assembly GCF_001481775.2. Lineage (NCBI taxonomy): Eukaryota > Fungi > Ascomycota > Sordariomycetes > Hypocreales > Hypocreaceae > Trichoderma > Trichoderma gamsii. Next base: position 102,014 of record NW_020171376.1, on the reverse strand, counting down.
AGCTTTCGTGCGCTACAGAGTGTTCAGCCGGGAATTACATATGAGAGCTATGTTCACATACGTCCGGGTGCTGGTCAAAACACGGCGCATTGCGATGTCTACATCTTTGAAGGCGACGAGATAGTTGGGTCTAGCACTGGAATTATATTCACGCGGATGTCGCGCCGAGTCTTGGAAGCTGTCATTGGAAAAGGCGACACTTACAGTAGCAGTGCTATTACACCAGCTAAACCATCCGTTGCTCCTACCAAGGTGCTGCCCCAACCGAAAGCCGAAGTCTTCCTGAGCGGCCGAACATCTCCGTCTCTATCCGACACAGAGAGCGGAGAGACGCCGGGCACTTCAGTCGATGGTGACGATGCAGACGAGGTCATTTCCATTATTCTTGCCAAAACTGGGTTTGACGCGGCTGATGCTGAGCCGTTTACTAAAATTACAGACATGGGACTTGACTCGCTCCTAACTATTGAAGTTATCAGTGAGCTTAAGAATAGCCTTGGATTGGAGCTCCCAGCTTCTTTCTTCAACCACAATCCTACTATTGCGGATGTGAGGAGGGCACTTGGAAATGATGACAAGCCGACCCCTAAGCCCAAGAAGAAAAAGGCTCCTGTTGCGGCTCCTACATTGACTCCCGTCGCGGCCTCTACATCTGCATCTGTACCTAGTTCTTCTGAAAGCGAAGCAGAGATGGCTATTTCTACTATTCTTGCTAAAACGGGATTTGACCCGGCTGACGTTGAGCCGTTTACTCGGATTACAGATATGGGTCTTGACTCCATCTTGACCATTGAGGTTATCAGCGAGCTGAAAAGTACCATTGGGTTGGAACTCCCTGCTTCTTTCTTTAACCACAATCCTACCGTTGCAGATGTGAGAAAGGCACTTAGTGATGAGGACGAGCCGAAGGCAGAAACCCCGGCAGTTTCCGCACAAAGCAACCAAAGTGCGGTGGAAGAGCCTGTGACGAAGAATACAAAACCCATCTCAAGCTACCATAGCAACGTCGTACTCGTTCAAGGGAGATCCAAGTCAAAGAAGATGCCGCTCTTCTTGATCACAGACGGCGCCGGGTCATCAATGTCCTATATGCATTTTCCGCCACTATTCTCTGGCGATAATCCAGTCTATGCCTGCGAATCTCCTTTCCTTGACAAGCCAGAAGACTTCACCTATTCTATCGAAGAGGTGTCGGATCTTTATGCAGAGGCCATTCGCAAGATACAGCCCCATGGCCCATATCTTTTAGGTGGTTGGTCACTCGGTGGCTTATACGCTTTTGAGGTCAGTAAGCGGTTTATAAACGCTGGTGAAGTAGTTAAGGGCTTATTTGTCCTCGACTTCAAATTTCCGGTGTCTTCGAAAGCAAAGAATCAGATTGTGCCGTCCATGGAGATGGTAGAGATGATTGGTGTCGCAAACGGCGTCAATGTTCCTGGGAAAGGGTTCATAATAGCACCTTCATCCCCTAAGACTAAGCTGCACTCACTCCAGTCTGTGAGAGCAGCAGTCAAGTATGTTGTTGACCCGATGAAGCCTGGTCGAGCTCCATTGAACACATACGTTGTATGGGCTGGACAAGGCCTTGAGACTCTACTAGGCGGCATCCCGGCAGGTATAGAGGACATGCTTAAACAAGAAAAGCTGCACTCAGACCCAGATACCGATACCCAAGCGTATACTATGTTGCTGTGGTTTTTCGGCAAGCGGAAAGAACAAGAGGGCCCAGACGGATGGGATTTAGCAACGCAGAGCGAAGTTCACTGCTCGTCTCTACCCTGCGACCATTTCTCGATGGTCAACAAGTCTTTTGTAAGTGTTCAATATCTAATCAGATTAAGAGAGTAAGTACTAACAGTTACAGGCCCATCACACAGGCAAACATTTGAGTAGCCTTATTTCGCAATGTTTATCTTCCTAGAAAGCCTGTATAATAGACTGCACGCAGGTATATACTTGGTTTTTAGCTAGTGCATGGATTTTTCTTAACAACTGCTCTTAATAAAAAAAATGTTTTATTTTAACCTCATTTAAATGAATCAGTAAAACGATCTGGTGAGTAAGATTATAATTGTAGACGGCTCAGGTAGCCTTACATCGGAGGACTGATGTAACAATTGCAGAAAGAATATCGCATCTGCTTTATAGACCACCATAACAATTACTAAGCCGTACGAGAAAGGATGTCGGTGCCCTGGTCTACCATTCCTTGTTCAGTAATCATTGACTTAGTCCAGCCGCATCGTCATAATGTTTAGTACCGCATTGTAGAGGTATATAAGCGAGACTGCTGGCTAATTCTATTTTTGTATTTATATAGATTAAATAACAGAAATTATTCCACGAATTGACTGAGCCGATTCTCTTTACTCAACAAGAATATACCGACAAATTACTGCAAAATGGCGTCCAACATTCTCGCAGAGCTGCTTAGCCGCAACGAGTGAGTGAACCACTCACGAAACAGAAACAACACTTTACATTAGGGCCAAAACTGATAAGTTAAAAGAAAAATGGCACAAGAATACAAAACGCCTCTGCCTTTGCTTGATATGGTTCCCGTAGCTCGCAAATCTGGAACTGGCTCGATTATCTTAACCTGTTCTGATCCACGCTTAAATCCCTACGCAATTTTTGGCATCGATCCAAGCATTAGAGGAGTTACGATGATCCGCAATGCCGGCGGCCGTGCATTTGATGCTATCAGAACCATGTCCGTCCTTCAGACCATTGGGCATACGAAAACGGTGATTATTATGCACCATAATGGTGAGTTTGACATACAAGAACGGCCGGGACAAACAGTAGCTAACACAGTTTACATTCAGATTGCGGAATGACACACTTCCACAATGCCGATATTAGGGAGGCTCTATTAGAGTTTGCACCCCAAGAGAGAGAAGCGATCAACGCAGCAAAATATGGTGAGATTACGGGGTCGTAAGTCAAACCAAGGGTCATAGTGAATTCATGGGCTCGCTGCTGATTTTGTTTCATAGAATTGAAGACAGTGTGAAAGAAGACGTAGAGTTAGTTAGTTCGTCGCCTTTCATTCGGCCTGGGACAACAATCGTGGGATTAAAGTTGGATATCTTCACTGGCGTGGTTACAAAAGTCACTGAAACAACACTTGCGGATCAGTGATTTAGACTCAAAAAAGGGACTAACAGGGATTTATAGGGCTGAGAATTCTAGGCTGTAGTCCGGTAATAATGCATCATAAACTCATCGTCACAATAAGATTACAGGTACTTTTGTTAACATTTCGGACAAAGATATTCGATCATTTTGACATGAATCTGTGCTGTAATTATCGCAGATATCGCCACACATCGTTGCTTTAGTTGAATACAGGCACTCTTGTCGACTCCAGGCTGTCCGTGCACTAAAAGCCACGGATGCGTCGCCACAAATCCAGCCACACGGCACGGCAATACCTCTAGCCGATCTACCGCCAGCCAAAATCTCAGCGTCACTGGCTCAAGGCTGCAATCGTCATCTCCACTATACCAGCATCAAGAATCTCATAATGGGATCCGTCGTTCTTCCGCATCTCAACTCCGGCTGGCACGTCGACCAGGCCATCTTATCCGGTTAGTTTTCTTCTTTCATGGCGGTTCATAAGACCTTTCCTTTTGTGTACTCGACTGCACAGGATCCAACCCACTAATTCTGGTGCTGACCGTTTCATATAGAGGAAGATCGTCTCGTTGTCATCCGATTTGGACGTGACCATGATCGGGTAAGAGCTCTCATATATCTTACGAAACTCTTTCCTCTAGCTCGTTGTATTCTGACTATCTCTAGGACTGCATGCTGCAAGATGAAGTGCTCTACAAGATAGCTGATCGAGTCAAAAACTTCGCCGTCATCTACCTTTGCGATATCGACGAGGTGTGTTTTATGCTCCCTCCATCCGTACGAGCTGTTCCTAATTCGAAGCAGGTTCCCGATTTCAACGCCATGTACGAGTTGTACGACCCTTGTTCCATCCTATTCTTCTTTCGCAACAAGCACATGATGTGCGATTTTGGAACTGGTAACAACAACAAACTCAACTGGGTACTGGAGGACAAGCAGGAGCTCATCGACATTATTGAGACGATCTACAGGGGAGCAAAGAAGGGCAGAGGTTTGGTGGTCAGCCCAAAGGATTACAGCACAAGACACAGATACTGAGTAGCGGAGGCGCTCAGGCGAGTCCCAGAGAGTGTTTTAATTATACCCCATTAGCCTTATAACTCTGGAAGAAGCAAATAACGAAATGATACTTTTCTCGATACATTATTCCTGGACAGCCATTCACCTCCAGCTGTTGTCGGCCGTCGAGATGGAATAGAGCAGGATTTGGTTCCAGAGAGGATGCACCAGCGGCGCTGGGCTTCAAGCCGAGGAAGAATTCCCTGGGATGATCAGCTAAATAATGGCCGATTACAAGAAATTGAACATCATGAAGTCAATCGATCGGAGAGCTTTCCAGCCTTGAACCAGATTTATTTTCTGTTCGAATCGATAACAATATTACAATCGACAGCAAGGCCAAATGCTGGAGTTATCGACTCAAATATGATGGAATAATTCTGGAGCTTCCTTCCATGCTAGGCACCGCTAAAGCCGGGCCAATCAACGACTCGTATGCATCACTATTGGGGATATACTCGGGCATATCACAGTACACGTTTTCTTTGTAGCACCACTTCAGATAGAGTTTATATGAGTTGTCACTTACAGAGATTCTTCAACCCACATAGAGATACAATTTACCGTCGGCTTTTATCTTACAATTTCCATACCGGTGGCGAAAACAAGTAGGTAAAAATACACTTGGGGATAATAACCATATTAGCGGTGTATCACTAATGGCCTGTAGTACGCGGTGGATAGGTCTACCGGTTAAATGAAAACGTCTAAGCGTAAACAATCAAAGAGTCTCTTCTACAACTATGGACTTCTAAGCGAGAGACTTTACCCTATTCAAATCGGCATCGGTACTATAATAGGCAAAAGTCAGTCATCCTTCGCCTTACCAGGAACCCCAGATTTGATCAACTGCCGGCTCCCGGTACATTTACAGAAACGTACATGTATCATAAAGTCACCCCGAACTCCGCAACAACATTACTCAACTATACATTTACACCACCATGCATTGAAAAGACCCAAAATACCCCAGACTTGTCGCTTCTCTGGCTTAAAGATCGCCAGATTCTTCCCGGATCTGACGTAGCTTGCGGAGGAATCGTGTGCCGCTCATCCTTGGTCCCTCTGCGGGGGTGGCCCATCGTCACGGCCAGTCTCCAATGAGGTTTCATCGGAGCATCGCCGCTGTGGCTGCCTGCTATGAGAGCTCCGTTGCTACCCTACCATTGCAGGACGGCAATGTCTGGCTCGAGTTCTTGTTGGTGCGCTTTAACAGAATTTCGTCAAATTACTATCGCTTTCCTGAATTCGAGTCTAGGTCGGCCCGGCGGAGAACCGATCCTGCGCAAATGCCTTGTGTAAACAGGACTTTTGTCTTAGATCATGTCAAGCCGGCATTAGCTGGGCTTGGTTCCGGTGCAACCTCGTACGAGATGGACTATTCTTGTAAAGTCTACATGTAGGCATGATATGCCAAACCCCCTCTCTTGGTGTTTAAGCGGATATTGTGGAACGTCAAGTATATAAGTACGATCGACAGCCATTGAGGGCTTACATGTGCTTTGCCATTGCTACAGGGGACAAGCTCTCAACTGCTCTATATCCGCATAGGCCTTCTAAGAACGGCTGTTGATGCAAAGACCAATTGCATTTTAAAAGCATTCATAAGAGTCAAAGAGACGTCAATCTACCAGTTTGAAGATGGGCCGTTACTCGACTGGTCGTGGCATTAAGCCATTGCCTATGGCTGCACTGGCCTTCTTGCTGTCGGGCGCGGGCGCAATTGTGATGCCCAGTGGAACTGTAAGCATCCTCTCCGGACTGTGATTGATTCTCTTTATACTAAGAAACCAAAAACTGCAGGGAAAAGTTCCAAGTTTGGGCTGGAACTCATGGAATGCCTACCACTGCGATATCGATGAAAGCAAGTTTCTCTCAGCCGCCGAGCTGATTGTGAGCTCTGGTCTTCTAGACGCTGGGTACAATTACGTAAACAGTAAGTTGTTCTTTTCATTGGTGTTGGCGAATAAGCATTAAAAATTGCTGCAGTTGACGACTGCTGGTCAATGAAGGATGGGCGGGTTAACGGTCATATTGCCCCCAATACGACTCGCTTTCCCGACGGCATAAATGGGTTGGCTAATAAGATCCATGGTATGGGTTTAAAATTTGGCATTTACAGCAGTGAGTCAAGTCTCTATCCATCGTCTCGAAAGAATGCTCATAACACCTTTTAGCTGCTGGCACTACGACATGTGCTGGATATCCGGCCAGTCTTGGGTACGAGGATGTCGATGCCGCGGATTTCGCCAGTTGGGGGGTAGACTGTAAGTGCATCTTCCACCATAAAAGTTATCGCAGTAATTCTAACCAACACTCTTGTGAACAGATCTCAAATAGTAAGTCGAAGCTATTCATCTTCCACCATAATCCAGGTATCCCATAGGCTAATGCCACTTTGACAGCGACAACTGCAACATTCCATCAAATTGGACAGATCAATATGTTGCCTGCGACCCAGACGCCGTCACAACCGGCCCAAATGGCACTTGCTCCACAGCTCTTGATCCCAACCTGGCCCCTCCAGGATATGACTGGAGCACTTCATTATCAGCCGAGCGTTTCAACCGCATGAGAGACGCCTTGGCCAAACAGACCCATGAAATCGTCTACAGCCTGTGCATCTGGGGCACGGCGGACGTCTTCTCCTGGGGCAACACGACCGGCATCAGCTGGCGCATGAGCGGTGACATCTCTCCCGAATGGAATTCTGTCACTCACATCTTAAACATAAACTCATTCAAGTTGAACTCGGTTGGATTCTGGGGCCATAACGACGCCGATATGCTGGAGGTTGGCAACGGCAACTTGACTGCGGCTGAGACGCGCACGCACTTTGCTCTGTGGGCCGCCATGAAGTCTCCCCTTCTCATCGGAACCGACATCAGTCTGCTGTCTCAGGATAACATCAACATCCTGAAGAACAAGGATCTGCTGGCTTTTAACCAAGACAATGTTTACGGCGGCCCTGCTACTCCGTACAAGTGGGGCATCAACCCCGACTGGACTTATAACAGCACGTATCCCGCTGAATTCTGGGCCGGCCCGTCGAAGAATGGCCATTTGGTGTTGTTGATCAACACTTTGAGCACGACGACTACAAAGAAAGCAACCTGGGCAGAGATTCCTGGTCTTTCTGCTGGAAGGTATCAAGTAAAGGATGTGTGGAGCGGCAAGAGTCTTGGCTGTCTGAGCTCATACTCGGCATCCGTTGCTGCTCATGACACCGCCGTCATTTTGGTCGGTAAGAGGTGTTAGAAGCTGTGAAAAAGAAGTGGCTGTCAAAGCAGAATCGGATACCTGTTTGTCTGCTAGGTAGCGTAGCTCTCCATAGAACACCTAGCATTCACGAACCTCTCCAACTGAATGATTTGATGAAGACTACCGCGTGGTAGAAAAGTTGATACATCTCAAACCACGAACGTAAAATTTGGTTCAAGTTATATGTGATTTAGCAAAATAATCACGAAGAAATTATAATGCTGACTGATTTTTTGCCCTAAATTGGAAGTGCCTGAAGCTGGATTCCCAAACAAGCCCCAAAAAGGAAAAGCCTTCAGCGCCACAAAGTGCTGCTAAAGCTTGCTTCTTTACGCCGACAATTCTAAAGCAACAACAGCAATTGCGTCAGCAATATCATTCATTTGCCATGTTGCTCTTCAGTATCTTAATGTTAATTGTATAATCGCTCGATTTCTTCAGTCATTGGCCTTATATCCCATGCTCAACCGCCACTCTTCGCAATAGGGGACCGTCAGTCGATTTCTCCTCTGACGTCAGATGCCGAACGCCGGTGATGGCTTCAATCTTTCCGTAGACTCACCGAAACTGCGATAACAAACTTATGCCCGGCTTCCTTCAAAATTGTCTTCTAATTCCTCTTATTCTCATTCTCATTCATAATTTCTCACTCCTCAGCAATGCCTCTGACAATTATCCTGGACCTATGATGCAGATTCTTATCATGATAGTCTTAGCTTAGCAATCTCAGCCGCTAGAGCCAGACACAACAACTGCATCGCAACCAATGGCTCCCAACAACTCATCGCCTCCCAGAAGCCTCGGTCCCAGTCCTAGTCCCAGTCCTAGTCCCAGTCCTAGTCCATCACCAGCTCAATCTCCAACCGAAAATGAAACTCCTCAGCTCTCCCGTCCAACCTCCACAAAACTTCGCTTTCTCGCCCAAGCTCCACCGCTCAGAACAACAACCACCTCAGCAGCCCCGTCCGAGTACGGAAGCAGACGCAGCTCTTACATAGCGCCTATTGACCAGATTCTCCCAGACGACCACACTGATCCCGAAACATTTGGCGTGGTGGAGGATCGAGATGGCTTCTTTGACGCGCTGTTCCTAAAGCACACGCCGTTGGTGCCGGATGGATTCGAAGAGCGCTCCAGGGCCTCGCTGCCCGCTGCTTTTGACGAAGATTCACCATTCGCCGCTCGACGGTTCTTACCAAGACAGTTTCGTGAGTTCAAGCTGGTGCTCCAAAGTATTGCAACGACTCGAACCGGCCTTCGTCTCGTGAGGTCCTTTACCGCCTATTTCGCAGCTTACATCCTATGTCTGATCCCGGCTGTAAGAGAATGGCTCGGCCGCTACCACTACATCATCGCCGTGTCTGTCATACTGAATCATCCGGCCAGGACACTCGGTGCTCAGGTAGAAGGCGCCGTATTTACCACCATTGGCACAGCAGCCGGCGTAGGATGGGGAGTTCTCGGTCTCTTACTATCCACGTCGACTTCCGCCGCCAGTGCCGGCTACGGTGGCGTTTTGGCTCTTTTTCTAGCATGGTTCATGGCAATTGTAGCATGGATACGCTCTTACTACTCCAGGTTCTACCAAATGGTTGTCTGCGCAGGCGTTGCCATTACGTTTACTCTTCTCGCTCAGACTTCCGGCAACGCCATCGCATGGGAAAAGTTGAGAGACTACGTCGTTCCTTGGCTCCTGGGACAGGCAATTGCGCTCCTCGTCAACTGTCTCATCTTTCCTGACGCCGGTGCCAGGCCACTCGCTCTCATCTTCCACCAATCATTTTCTCTTATGCTGGTTTGTACACATCACACACATATATCAATGCCAAATCTACTCCATATCATCTTCTGACCCCTGTATTTCATTCAGGAAGCTATAGCCATTCCATGCCCACGAAATACTAGGCTTAGACGGCGCCTAGTTCGAGCTTTCGTAGACTTATCCGCCACATATAAAGACATGCGATCCACTCTCACCATAACACGCTTCAAGCCAGCCGACGTAAGAGAATTGCGAAATCTCATGCAAGCAGTCATTCGCGCCTTACTCGCCATGCAAACAGAGAGCGCACTTTTCAGCGAAGCCGACGACGGACATGTTCCAATAGTCGCCGAGGCCACTCAGATGTCCTCCTCATCCTCTAGCAGCAACAATGTCAACAATATCACCAGCGAAAAGCCCCCCGGTGTGATAAACGAGGTTGATGTAACCCGCATCGTGATTAAGAAGTTGGCAAAGCCAACCAAAGAGATACTCGCCTGCATGAACCAAGGCCTACAGGCGAGCCAGGCAGCACTGATGGACCTCTCAGGCTACCGACAATATCTCGGTCCTCCGAAAGACGTATCATCCGAAATCGCACCCGCGCAAATCCGAATGAAAGCCGCAAAAACAATCTTCGACGCCGTGGAATCAGAGCTGCTGGAATCAGGCCAACTCCCCCCTGCATCAATGGACGATTCAGCCGTAGTCCAACTCTTCATCTTCGCACGCCATCTCCGCGAAACAGCCACCACAATTGAAAACCTCATGGGAAAAGTGTGTTCCATGCGTCAAGCCTCAAACTGGCCCAAAATCCACCCACCATCCTATCCGCTTCGCAAAGCCATCCACTTCGTCAACCCTCAAGTCACTCACGACCGCGGAGGCGCCACAGCTGGCTCATACCACATAACATTCCTCGAAATCGCTCGTGCTTTAGAATCGATAAAGTGCCGAGAATACAAACCCTTGGAAAAGTATGACGATGGCGTCTCCGAAACTGAGCTAAGAGCCGAGTTGTCCCATTTGACAGATCCAGGCCCCCCGCCTGACATGGACACAAAGAAGAACAAGCTCAGCTACAGAATCTGGAAGATCTTGCATCTCTTGCAAGGCTATGAAAGCCGATATGCCTTCAAAGTCGTTCTCGTCACGTCTCTTCTCGCAGTTCCCTCATATCTCAGCTGGGACAAGGTCTGGTGGGACGACTACGAAGCTTGGTGGGCAGTCACCATGAGCTGGCTCTTAATCCATGCTCGCGTAGGCGGCAACATTCAAGATCTATTCACGAGAGCCGTTCTAGTCATTCTCGGCGCCGTATGGGGTGGCGCTGCACATGCCGCTGGAGACGGCAGCCCCTACGTCGTTGCAGTTTTTGCAGCTATTTTCATGATCCCTATGTTATATCGATTTACTCTTAGCTGCCATCCGGTAAGATACCAAATAGCAGCTGTCTAAGATTACGACTTAAAGCTAACGCCGTTTCTAGAGATCTGGCCTCGCGGGATGTTTATCCTTTACGGTCATTTCGCTGCAACTCCAAGCCGGTGGGCTACCATCATCACCAGCTCGAACCACCACACTAAGGGGCGTCATATTCCTCATTGGCACAACTGCGCCCATCGTGGTCAACTGGTGCCTGTGGCCCTTTGTCGCGAGGCATGAGCTGAGGAAATCATTATCTTCAATGCTCTTCTTTCTAAGCATCGTATACCGAAGTAAGCCATCCCTTAAGCAGCCAATATTCCTTATCCATCATTTTGCCTAATATGTGACAGACGTTGTTGCAAAATACATTTATTTCGAAGAAGGCAAAGAGCCCACCCCCGAAGACATCGTCCAATCCGAAATCCTCGAAGGACGCATCAGAGAAGGCTTCGTCAGGATCAGACAACTTCTCGTACGCATTCACCTTGCCCTGTCATATATATTTCACAGAGTAATAACAGTTCAACTAGGTCATGACACGCCACGAAGTTCGCCTCCGCGGCCCCTTCAACCCCCTCCCCTATTCCGGCCTCGCTGATTCCTGCGAACGCTTCTTCGATTATCTCATCGCCGTCCGACAATCCGCCGTATTCTACAATCCAGACTACATCCGCGACGATCCAGTCGCAGCTCAGCGCCTATTAGGCTTCAGGCGAGACGCTGTGGCATCGATTCTCGCCAATTTATATGTCTTCGCCGGCGCGTTAAGAGCAGACCGCAAAGTACCCGTACGTACCGCACCTTTCACATTGCTTAATTCCAATACTAATCTTGTGTCAATAGCGCTACCTCCCCAGCGCCGCCGCAGCCCGTCGCAGGCTCCTCGTAGAAACAGCAGCCGTGGAAGACTCCATGGCGAATCACAGCGAAGTAAACGACGTCAGATGGCACAAGAAATGGATTGACATATACAGCTACTCGTACAACGAGAGTCTCACTGGGTGTGTCGCGCAGCTAGAAGAATTGGAAAAGTTTACCAAGCTTATTGTGGGCGAACAAGGGTAATTCTCCCCCGTCTCATTTTGATTCCCATGCGTATTACTAACTAAATGCTTGTAGGTTTGATAATGAATGGACAATACTAGAGCCATATGAGGACGATGACGATGAGGACGAAGATGAAGATGACGAAGAGCACGACCATCATGAAAATGAAGATGAAACCAGCGTTGCCGAACGACACTAAACAATTTAATGCCAGCTCATGGTATACTTTCCAAGAAAAAATTAAATTATATCCTGAATATCATGTCTCTTTATCCTATATTTACAGTATCCTGATAATCCATAATTGCGCCTGTCAACATCAAATTCCACAACCGGTCCATCCTCCCACCCTATGAAAACAAAAACATATGCCAAACAATCATCTTTAATTTCCATATGCGCCATCCGTCATTTCATTCAAAATATCTCGCGTGATTAGCTTCCCTTTAAGCAACATCCCTTCTCCCACCCGCGCCCTTCTCGGAGACGGTTTCCGGTTCTCTTTGTCCGCGTATGAAGTAGCACTTGCCTTTGTCGGCACCCTCTTTGGAGACTTTCTAGGCGTTCGCTGTGTAAAACCAGTGAGCTGCGTACTCAAATCCGCAAAACAATGGCTCTCAAGAGCATTCTGCGGCATATGATATATCCAATTGCGATCTTCCATCAGAGAAATAAACTTGCTAAGCATGGTCTCCTCTCCATTTCCCTTGAGGGTGCTCATGCTGCCCACGACTAGGAGCTTGGTCTTTGCACGAGTAAATGCCACATTAATACGCCGCCAATCTTTGAGCAAGTCTCCGATATTGCAGGCCTCGTTGTTTCGCACCAGACTCAGTACAATGACTTCTTTGTCCCGTCCCTGGAAACGATCGGTGGTATGCATTTCTATGCCAGGAAAGTACTTGAGTTTATCTTTGAGAAGATGAAGCTGTGCACGGTAATGTGTCATTACACCAATTTCAGTAGCTGGAACTCCCACAGTGAGCAGGCTTTCAACAAGCTGTGAGACAATTTGCCCCTCGGCAGGATTGATGATACGTTTTCCTTGAGCCTCTTCACGAACCTGGGGCCGGATCGTGTCCATGTCAACGAACCGAACACGAGTTTCAGCGTCAAGGAGGTCATAAAGCCAGCATCGCGACGGCACGGGTCCAGTGCAGAATGAGCGAGCGGTTCCAGATCGCTGAATAGTTGTTGAGTCGTGATGATGTTGTCGCAGAGCCTCCATGCTAGGAATGTGAAGCTTTTTCTTGCGCAGCTCTTCCGTTCCACATCGAAGTCTGCCATTGTAGATGAGGGTGTTGCTCAGAGTCATAATGTCTTCACACATACGATACTGATGCTCTAGGTTAACGACAGATTGCGGGTGGGTGTCCGATAAGAGCTTGAACAGGCTGACATCCAAGCCACCTTGTCTAGCCTCTTCATTCTTCACCACCGGTGGAAGCTGATTGTGGTCTCCGACAAGAACAAACGTCTTTGCCAGTCGAATGGGGCCCGCACAAATGGGCAAGGTAATCTGTGAGGCTTCATCCACAATGCAATAGTCGAATGAACGCTCTATGAAGACTTGGTGGTTAATTCCCAAGCAGGTCGTGGCAACAATCGGGGTGCCATGCCAAGCCTCCTTTATTTCCTCAAAAGTCTTCTTTGGGTGGCCTGCGAGGTGAACAAAATCCTGAACCTCGGGGTGGACCTTTGCCGGAGCACCAAGTCGTAGAATAGGGATTTTGTCCGACTTCAGCTTCAGAAGAATGTTGTCAACGGCCGTGTGCGTATGAGACGTCAACAGCACCGTTTTGTTCTGTGACACCAGAGCCTTGATGATGTGGGCAATGGTGGTCGTCTTACCGGTACCAGGCATTCCCAGTACCAGCGCATAATCTTGCGCACTCATGACCTTCTCGATAGCCCGCTGTTGATCAACATTCAAATTCTCCCCATCAGTGACAGTGTATTGGGTCGCCACTGGTTTAAACCTAGGAGGCTCCAAATCGACAATGAGCTCCCGAATTCGCACAGCAGCTGGCACGTCATTTGCCATCATCTGGATCAAGTTGTTTCTTACAGTGGCCATGCCATTGCTAAACTCATCTTGATCCAGGCGGTATCGAATAGGTGGCTCTTTGATTTTCCCTTGACTCTGTTCAACCGACGCCCCTTCGGGTGCAACTTCCATAATGCTAGCAAAAACTTGGTTATTCTCTTCATCAAATCCGGGCTGTCGAATTCGAGCATTGTGTAGACGTCGGTCCACGGCGACGCTGATCCTTTGCTTTCGAACAGAAGTAACGTATCCAATCGCCAAAGCATAATGTCCATCTTCATCTGACACAACAATTGGCTCACCAACCGTCAACTCTGATCCAATAAAAGTGAAGTCGGGCATCGGTTCTCGCTTGATAAAAGTGTAGTGAAATCGATTAATCCGAGGATTGTCTTCATCAACCGATGCAGATCCCTCTTCAATGATGACGTCCGAAAAACATCGAGACTTCTTCTCGCGCTCAGAGCTTGTCATCGTCCACAGCTCTCTCTTGGTCTTCTGCCCCTCCTTCTCTTCCTTTGTCAACAAGTTTTCCCACTTGATGAAGAATTCTTGGTGTTCTTGTGTCAGATGTTTGATAACCTCAGTAAACTTTTCACCCATGCCGCTACTTTCCCCGTCTCCTCCATCTGCTAACCGATGATAGATGAAACAAGAGGTTTTAGCATAGCATTTTCCACACATATGTTTGCTCTTCAACATTGGAGGAAGCTGAACGCTCCGTTCTCGGATGTAACATGCCAGCTGGTTTCGCTGCATTATCATATGCCGGAGCTCATGTCGAATAGCGGGTATTCGCATCGTTTTAGACGTCTCCATGTAGTATAGAATGCCGTGAGTGATATCAATGTCGTAACGATCCGATAATAACAGGGTATAAAGAGCTGTCTGCGCCATGTGGTTGCTATTGGCATGTTTGCCCGTCTTGACCTCAAATGGCACAGTCAATACTTGGCTCTGCTTGCCATCTGCCATCATGATTTCAACCGTTGCATCAATATTTCCCTTCAACCCATACATAGGCGACCAAACGTGCTCTTCCACGTCAAGCAGCTTTCTGACAGCGATAGTAGCTTTGTCTCCATTTCTCCCCTCTACAATAGCGTCGGCCTAGACGAGTGTCAGTCTCTGTATCAATGAGATAGGTCGCAGCACTTCATTTTACCTGTGGTTGCGATGACACGAAGCTCTTAGCCCAATAGCTAAGTTCGGTCATTTTGGACTGGAGATGCTCTTTGGCATCCGCAATACCCATTTTAATCGTGTACAAATCCTCAATATGTTTCTCAATGTTTTTATCAATCAACTCTGAGAGGTATCCGAGATCAAACCTGTTGGCAAGCAATGCATCCTGAAAGATTTCGTGGAGCATCGTGCCGTAGACCAACGGAGGTGAAGCTTCGCTGGTAGCCTTGACTCGATCTTGGAGCACAGCTCGACGCGTGCAGCCAAAAGAATCTGCAACCACTGTTGCGGATACCAGCTGATCAGGATGCAAAATCAAGAGATTCTGCGCATCATCCACAATACACTGCCCCTTGAATGAAAAGTCTCCAATGACATGGACGTAGGCATCAGCGTGCGCCGGTGTGTCGTACCAAGAGCCTCGTAGCTGTACAGTTCGGGTAGTCTTTGAGCCATCTGCTTGAATCAAGAGGATCTAGCATGAGTCAACATAACGTACTCTAAAGGATAAACTGCATTGGCTCCACGTACCTTTTCGGGGGAGACGCGGTTGTACTGATCGACGTATTCGCCGTCTAAAACACTTGTTACTAAATATCGCTGAATAGTCTTGATTTTCTTGTTCTGGCCTACGTTTAGCATGTTTTCTTCCTGGATAGCGTCCTCACATACAGCTCTTGAGGCAGTGTCTTGCTGCTGGGCCGCTTGGGTTGCAGCAAATTCTACCGCTTCAAAGTCGACATCTCCATCAAAGGCATCGTCGCCGAATTCATCTTCCAGGTCAGCTAGCTTCCGCGGAGCTTTATTCTTGAGCGGTGTTTTCATCATCTTTGAAGACATCCTTTTCCCTGTTGCTGGGGTTTTCAGTTCTAAATTTGCCAGCAAGTCGTCTGCATCGTCGAAGTCGTCGTCGTCAAAATCATCAAACTCGTTCAGGACAGGTTTCTTGTTCTTATTTTCGTCCTCTTCTTTGACTGTTCTTTCTGTGCTTTGCCTGGCTGGTGCTACAGTTTCCGTTGTCTGAGATGTCTGAGATGCCTGAGATGCCTGAGTTGCCTGAGTTGCCTGAGTTGCTTGGGTTGCCAGCATGGTTTCTTCTAACATCAAAAACTCATCATCCAAGTCATCATCATCACCGTAGTCCGAAACAATCGGACTAGGCATCCGGCCCTTTGACTTTCTCGACGGGGAATTGCTGTTCTGGGGCGCAATCTGCCTCTTCTTTAGAGACGGTGAGTCCATCCCTGCTGCCTCGGTATCGTCGTCCTGGCTCTGATTTTGCATACTACTCGTAACCGAATCCAGCAACGCTGTGACAAGAGAGGACTTGGACGCAGCCTCCAATTCCCGTTGGCTGGCGCTGACCTGGCTGCCCGATTTTGACTTTTCCATCCTCCTCCTCTTAGGCCACTGAAAACCACAGCTGGCGGCTCGGCGCAAATCCTCCTGGTCGACCTGCGCAGCTTGATTCTTGGATGGCCGTGGAGACGAAGAGACCATCAACTGGGCCAAAATCGGATTCGCCGCACCAGACACGGGAGACTGTCCCGGATGTCCATTCAGCGAGTATCGATCCCAGAGCTCCAACGTCGGATCGGGGTGAGGCGATTTCAATGCTCTGGCCAATTTCTTGACATTGACGGTCGGGGTGGCGATTCTGTCGGCAGAGGGAGAAGAGATCGGCGAAGAGCTCCTGGCTCGTTTCCTTCCTTTGCGGGGCATCATCGGCGAGATGGTGGCGAATGCATTCGGATCCTGCTTGTTGTTCCACAGCAGCTTGTCGTTCGGCGAGGTGGCATCTTCCTCTAGTATTTGACTGCACGGCTCGAGGAGGTCGCTCCAATCCAGCCGAGTCACCGGCGTCGCATTGTTTCCAATCATCCTTAGATGCGAGGGCGTTTGTTCGCTCAAACCAGCTATTGCTGCACCCTTACCCCTCCCATCTACGCCTTTGTCTGCCGCAGACCCATCTTCAGAGTCATTATACAGAAACTTGTTCAGCTTCTTCTTCGTAACTTCCGATATGGGAATCAAGTTCTTCGAGTTCGCTGGCTGTAAATTGTTGGGAGTGCTGTGAGACCGCTGCCAGGGCGAGCGTTGCTACATCGCGCATGTAAGTGACATCGTCATAACAAAACAAAACAAAACAAACCAGCCTGAGGAAAGTAAACATACTCTTGAAAGCCCAATCCGCTCAGAATAGGACTTCTGGAGCGGCATGATTGGAGATGATTGTGCTTGGAGCCTTACATCGAAATCTCCCCAGCACTGCACCGTTGTGGCATATGCGATAAGCAAAAATGCCAATCTATCGTCCCAGGCGATTTAACTTCAATACAAGGGCAGATCGTTTAGAACGCGCCTCTAAAACGCGACGCGCCCCGCCCAATTGCTCCAACAACCGTAACAAAAACTCGGCAAGGACAGCTTTAATGACAGCAGTCACGTGAAGCGGCAACTTATCGATAAAGCTGCTCTGGCACCTCTTGCGTCACAGTTGCTTCAATGGGTCTTCAACATGACACGATGCCGAGAGATATCGCGGGGTCATCTGTTTGAACGAAACATTGAATTCCTATTTTCTTTGGCGACGCATTGCTAAGTAAATATGGACAATTCAGGCAACAGTGCCGGTAACGGCGGCGACGGCGCCAACAAGAACCCCGATTACAAGCACATGAGCCGGTCGGAATACATGCAAAAGGCCCGAGCCGCCATCGAAGAGCGCCGCCAACTGGCCATGACGAACCGCAAGCGATTCGAGCCCCAGATCCACGAGCAGATCCAGCGTCTGTTCCAAAACTACGAGGCGCCCTTCTACGCGCAGCTCCGCGGCTTCGGCAAGGCCCAGACCCTCGCCCTAGCCGAATCCACCGTCCTGTCCCTGGCCGCCGTCAACAACCGCGCCTTTGAGGACCAAGAGACGCAGGCCCTCACGGAGCACTTCCTATCGAGCGTGCACAACCTTCTCGCGTGGAAATGGGCAATGACCGGCTTCGCGGGCTACATGGCCTACCGCGGCCGCAAGACGTGGCGCTTCCCCTTCTTCAACCCGGAATTCAAGCGCTTCAGCCCCATCGGCGGCAGCCCGGGCCTCAAGTTCATGTGGCACAGCGCCCGCTTCGCCGCCTACTACGGAACGCTCTGGGTTCTTGGCGAGCCAGTCTTCCAGGGCGCAAACTTCATGCGGCAGCGTCGAGAGATGGAGGCGGATCCTAGGTTGCGAGCGCTCTTACACGATGGAGGGGCCCAAGGCGCTACGCTGCTAGGAGGCAACCCGGAAGCCCGCGAGCAAATTAACGATGCATGGGAATCGGCAGCGCAGTACGAGAATGCGAATCAACAATATAGAGATCCCGAGTCCGAACAAAAGCCTACAGCTGCACCAACGCAATCCTCTTGGACGTCATACCGCAGCCCCACGACACCGACCCCACAGCCCCAACAGCAACAGCAGCAATCTGATGCATGGGATTCTTCATTTACAGACGATTTTGATGACGCCTCGCCCGTCGCACCCGCAGCAAGAAATAGCTCAGACGCCTCAAACAATTCCAGCGGCTCAGCGTGGGACCGCATCCGACAACAAGCTCATTACCAACCCTCTGCCCAGCAAGATCGGAAGACGTGGGAGAAGCCTCAGTCAGGAGGCGGATGGGGATCAGAGGCTGAATCAGGCGCGCAGTACAAAGGGTCAGCACCAAGAGAGAGCTTTTCATTCTCGAGCGCTGACGAGGAAAAAAACTTGGCTAAAGGGCAGGCCCAGCGAGAGTTTGACCGGTTACTAGAGAGCGAGCGTGAGGGCCAGAGTCAGGAGAGGAGCTCGTGGAGCAGAAAATAGCTCTGACTTTTACAAGCTAGCTTATCTTATGTATTATATGTATTCATGTGTGTGCGCTCATTGAAAGAGTACACAACTCACTCAAAAGTTGTAAACATGTTTATTTTTCTCAATGGAAAAGAAGTTCCTATTGGTGATGTTAAAGGAGTGGAATAAAGCTTCATATTAGTGTCATGAGTTTGATGTCTCAAGACTCTGTTGTAGCTAAAATGCAGATAGCAAAATTGAAGGAGCCAATCTCATCGGTAGATGTGTGCACGGGACAAAAACATCCTCGGCACGTCGAGTACACCCACTCTAAGCCTTCACCTCGTCTGTCACTTCAACAGGTTCTATCTCCTTTGTATCATCGTTCTGTTCCACTTTGGCCTCCAAAATGCTTTCGCCAGCCATGTTTGCCGCAAGTGTTTCTGTCTTCACTGGCTCTTCTGGTTTCTTGACTTCTTCCAATTTTTCGGGCTCGCTTGGCTCTTTGATTTCCTCAGGCCCCTTTGTTATTTCGGGTTCTTTAGCACTCTCAAGGACCTTTGCTTCTTCAGATTCAGTCAAAGATTTGGGCTCTAGCACAATCTCAGATTGTGCGGGCTCAGTTGAAGCAGCGGGCTCAACAAGTTCCTTGGGGGCTTCAGGTTCTACCACCTTTGCGACAGGTTCCGCCTCTTTCTCCTCTTCTGCTCTAGGCTTTTCTATTTTGGCAGGCTTCTCATCCTCTATCGGTGGGGAAGGCAGTTTCTCTGATTCTAGTCCGGTTTCAGAAACGTCCTTTTCGGGGACCTCAAGTGAGTCAGAAGCAACATGAACGTCGCCATGATCAGGGTCAATGTTCCAAACCGTCTGCGGCTGAGAGAAGGATAGCGTGATAGGAGCAGACTCCTTCGTTGATGTCGGAGCAGGAGCTGGGGCCGAGCTCTTGGTCGGTGCGCGACGCTGTGGTCCTCTAGCCCGACTTTTTCTAGCATCAGACAGTAGGACTTTATCCTTCTCATCTACAACCTCATTCTTTTCAGTCTCTTCCTTCTTCGAAGGCTGCGGTCCAAGCTGCAGACGCTTATTCAAATCGCTCATAAATCCAGCCTGCAGAGCGGCAATCTTACCCCCAGCAGGGCGAGAGGGGACTGGGGGCTTCGGTTTGGAAAGCTCTCCGTCCTTTGAGTCAGCCGAAACCTTTTTGACAGGTCGAGTAGGTATCACCGGCTTGGGCGCATCTTCACCGCTGGGCTGTCTAGTGGCCTTTGGGCGATCAGGAACGGCAGGCTTGTGTGAAAGCAGTTCCGATAGTTTCTTGGAAGGTCGGGCGGGTACTTCAGGCTTGTTCTCGGTCTTTGGCTTTTCCTCTACCTCTGCCTCATAAAGAAGACTCTCTGGAGTATCTTCCCACACATCTTTACTGGGGAATCGATTACTTGTACTTGACTTGCCACGCTTCAGATGGGGTTGGTGGTCGACCCAAGTAGGCTTCGGCTGCTCCAAGATGGGTAGGAAGTTGTGCTTCTTGCCGCTTGCTTCCTTTTCGGCGAGCTCTTCTTGTTGCATGGCAAATATTTGAGCCGGGGTCATAGGGCGATTCTCAGGATGCGTTGACGACTTCCTTCGTTGGGCGTCTTCCTCTGCATTTTCATCTGCATTATCAGGAGTTGAGACCTCCGCGGTGTAGTGAACGCTGGTCGGCGCATCTTCCCAAACATCTTTGCTGGGGAAATAGTGACGTGCTTTTGATCCGTCTTTGCTTTCACGCCTTTCGTCCTCCTTCTTGGCGGCTTCATCGGGGAACAAAGGCTCGTATTCGCGAACATCTTCCAAAGGAGTGTGGTCAAAGTCGAGACTATGGGCGTTGTAAATACTCGTCGGCCGACTGCTAGGGCGACTTGTAGGACGGCTTGTAGGACGACTCGTGCCATCATACGAACTACCGTTGCGGTCGAGGTGAGGTCGAATGGCTGGCTGCTGAGCAGGGCGCCTAGCATCCTTCTCAATCTCATCGGCAGCCAGAATCGGCGCCTCAGACTCATCCCCGCGGGCCTCAACTGGGCTTTCAGCGCCATAGGAGTACTGTTCGGGATGCTTAGGGTCGTCAACATGAATAGGCTTATTCTCAGGTGTACCGGGATCCTCCAATGGTGCACCTGTATCCAGAACTATCGAAGCTGGACGCGGGGTAGCCATGCGGCTGGCATATTCCTCGTGGGCTTGAAATGCAACTTCTTCGTTGGGGGTTCCATGTTGTTCACTGAAGTCTGTACCAAGTAAGGTTAGCCCACACTTTTCCTAGTCGTTAGAGTCAAATGTAAATCTACGAACCTATAGATTTACGGTTGGCCGTATCTCGGACTAGCTTGTTGAGATCGCTGCTGCTCAGAGCAAAATCGGTCTGGCGATGATCGTGCAGCGGGGTGTGATGCTCTCGCTGCATCACTTCAGGATGCTTCTTATAATAAGCCTTGTCAAGCTCATCTTGAGGCTCAACCCCGTGGCCGTGCATTCCATAGCTTCCCGGGGGCAAACCACGCGAACTAAGCTTGCGGTTATGGTGTTTGCCGCTTCCATCAGTCGGAGCAGGCGACGGCGCTTGGACATCTCCCAGGTGCGGATTCATGGGCACTCGCTGCCCAATCTCGGGAATGCCATGCTCATCATCAAGCTGCTGGTCTGTCTCGCTGGTAACAGAGAGAGTCGTGCTGGATTTCTTCTTCAGGCCGTTGCGAGAGGTTGAGCGGCCTTCAAGATACCCTGGCTTTCCGATGCCAAATGAGGCGGCCCTGTCCGAGTCGGTGCGAGTGACGTTCATAACCCGCTCTTTCGCGCTCGCTGCCGGGAGAGACGGCTTAGGGGCGTGAAGCTTGAGGTCCTGGGCGACAGTGCGAGTCTGCTCTGCATCCTCGGTGCCCTGACCTTGCAGCTCAGAAGTGATGACGCTGTATTCCAGCCCCTCTTCTCCAACAGAGGGCATCGGCACACTCTCAGCGTGATCATTGGCATCGCCAGAGTTCCCAGGGGAGAAGCTGGGGCTGAGCTTGGACCCAAGAGGGCTCACAATTGCGCCATCGGTGAAAGGCGATTGGGCGAATCGATCGGGGTTGGGGGACTTTGAGCGATCGATTCGTTTATTAACCGGTCGCGGCGGAATCAGGGGAGTAGAACTGGCGGCCGCGAGGTCTTTGGCCGGGCTCTTGGACGGACGAGGGGGGATGATCGGCTGCTGCATTGTCGGTGCCGTCATAGTATATAAATCATTTAAAGTAGTATGTATGGAAGCGTAACAAAGTCGGAAAAGATAAACAGTGTATGAATTGTCGTAGTAATTGTATAGAATCGAATCTCGAAACGGATCTGGCACGAAACGTCAGTTGTGGTGTTTAACTCGGCAGTGGAAAGTGGGATGTCACAGGACTAAGGCTGCAACACGAAAGGGGTGCCCAAAACCAGCGTGTGAAACCCAACGAGCCCATTGATCACAGCAGCCGGTCTTGGGATTATGGCAATAAATAGCTCTTCACAAGATGGGAATTGATTGCACGGCAAAACGGGCAGCAGAGGAGTCAGGGGAAGCTGGTGGCCATTCTCAAGCCAGTCGTACTGTATGACGACGATGGCCATCTGTCCCTCGCAGCATCATGGCATGGGCAGAGATCCGACTTACCAATTGCGATTGCTTCTCGACTCGGTACGGAATACCTCCAAAGAACTATAAGTATAGAAGCATGAATCGGATTCTAGCAGCACAAACAGCACAAACAGCAGATGGTCGGGGTTGAAGAGGCTTTCCAGAGCTGCAAGTGTCCCTCAACAATACCGACAGGTCCTCGTAGCTTATCTATGCCAACGCCGCTATTGGGAGACGGCTGGAGGCCTGTGCGCTAATTCTGGCCAGCAATAGCGCCTCATGGGGTCGCGGGGCGTCTATCAAATACTGTGTGGCTGCCGCTGAAACGGTGGCCGCCCCGCCCAATGCGACGCTGAAGATACAGTGCAAATGGCCCGTCAGCCGCACCGTAACCTGGTGACCCCTCTACGCCACACACGCTACACGGCATCGATTGATCAATCCATTGATGTCCTCTATGTACCTGTCTGTAGGCTCTACAGAGCGCTGACGGACGCAAAGTTTGTAGCTGGCGGTATACACAGACGCGTGAATTGATTGATTGATTGATTTCTCATCGTCTTGAAAACAAAGCAAATCTCGGGACGGTTGACTCTCTGACGAAGAAATGTCTTCATCGTCATCCTCATCCAAGCTTGATTGCGTCACTGCGTCTTAGTAGCTCAGCAGATCCCCCACCACCGAGATCACCAAATTACTTCAAAGCTGGATAAATCCAATCGGCTGACCTGTAAAACTAACGCGACTAAAAAAAACCGGCAGCATGTTGCGAGTTAAAATACAAAGCTTTGTACTTGTATGCATGTCGCATGAGAATTTTTCTCACTCGGCCGCTCACCGCCAGTAATGCCGCCAAGCACCCCAAATTGACAGACACACCTCTTTGGGCCACTCTTCATTGGCCAGAGCATTTGTGCGTGTACATTGTTGGTAGCTCGAATCTGCATGCCTGATTTAGTTGAAGAAGTTACCACCTATTAGCTGCAAGTGATTCGACCTGCAGGGACCCCCAACAGTGCTTCGAGATCTGCAGACTCGGCTGCCAGTCTGCTGTATGGACTTTGTCTTGAATGGTTGAAGCGTCTGTACGAATTTCAACCCCTGCCTATATGGTGTCGTCACATCCCACGAGCATTGACATTGGTCATGGCATCGCATAATATTTACCTGCCTATATTTCGAAACACGTTGGACACTGCTAAACCTGTCGCTTTCCTTGTTCTTTATTTGGTTGCCACGCTGGACAAGCAGAAATCATTTGCCGGTATGCCCATTTGTACATCATTCGGCGTAGGAGCTGTCAGACGCCACAAGCGTATAGACGCCCACAATTCGCAAATGTTTCGATGAGTGATACAATCAAGATGCGCCAAACTTCAATAGGCAAAGAATACAACAAATCTGGAATGCCCTCGCCTATTCAATCAAGTGTTTTGTGTAGTTTTCTGATGCTGAGTAAGGATTGATGTGTAATACTTACCCAACCTCTAGCCATTTGAATTGTTCCCTGACTATTGGTGCTTGTAAACTAGGTGCATTGAAACAAGATAATTTCACCATTTAGTGCTGGTACCTTGCATCCGTAAATCCTCTTTTGGGGCCTCGAATACAGCATATCAAAAGCTTCATCATTGCAACAGCCACAGAGGATTGGCCATCCGAGGACGCCTATTGCTGTGCTCGACTCAAAAGACCACAAACCGGCTTTGATCATCTAAACACCTCAAGCTGGAAAACATTGAATAAGAAAAATCAAGAACAAACATCATTTGAAACTCTATTCCACTAAACATGGCCCTATGAGAAACGCACCGAAGCAGTTATTGAAATCAACCCGTATAGGTCATGCTTCATTCCTGACGCCGGAATACCCTTTGGATAAAAAGGCCCACAAACACCCCCAGGCAAGCAGTCAGAAGAAATACAGGCTAGAAAAATTCAACTCTTTTGCCTTGCCCGCAAAATTTTTTTGTCCAAGTCCCCAGTCTCATCACTCCACCCGGCTCATTCAAATCATACGTCGTTTCATGCAGTAAAACGTATCGTCAAAAGTCTTTGTCTCCACCACTCTCCTCGTCCACTTTTTCTCTCTTGCTCCACGGTGAACACCAGATCACAAGGTCCATTACAAAAGGGCCTTTGAACAGGGTCCTTTACACAATCATCTGTGCAATACCTGCGCCACCAAGGGTCTTGCTTCCGATGAATGCCTGGCCTTTGAGTCCAGCAAGGCCATAGCAGATGGCGGTGAGCAGCAAGAAAACGGCTGCTGCGATCAAACTCGAGCTCACAACGATGATGCTGAGGAATTGGACTAGGGCCATGACGCCGTAGGTACCTGCTCGAATATAGTTGGAGGAAACCTTGCGGATGAGTTCGTCGAATTTGGAGGATGTCGGGCAGATTCTAAGAAGAAGAGGCACTTCGATGAACAAGATGATGAGAGATGAGGCCCTTGTGGTCTAATTAGCAGGCAGTTTATCTCAGAAAGCGCAGGCTACTTACAGCGCAAGGGCGCAGAATATGATCAGGAGTGCATGCTTCGAAAACAGCGTAAAGATGTTGGCCAGCCCTGTTGCGAAACAGAGAATCATGGAAAGAATGCCGAACCTATGAGAGTTGGCATTATGTTAGAAAGCATATCTTTTCTTAAAGTAGAAGGCAAAGCTCTAGCTGCATATCGACGTCGCGCATCGAAACCGCGAGTCTGGTTCGGACACCAGCCTCACCCGCTATAATCGTATGCGAAGAGCCAAGAGCAAAGAGCGGTTGGCGCATCAGCGGCTTACCATTGTCCGTAAATACCTGTCGGGATGTAGTCAGCATCAACGCGATTCAACTCAGCACTATTCGCATAGGCCACGTACTGAAGTTCCGGGTCTGGAACTCTTCTTTGAGCGTCATTCTGGCGGTCTTTGGGTGAAGCTGTCCGGCAGCTATTCAGAACACTGTAGTACTCGTAGTCGCCGAATGCGCGCAGCGGCCTTGCAAAGCGAGAAGTCGATTGAGAGAGACGGCGAGTCAAATGTCAAAATCGCGTGCTATGCAGCCTGAGTCGAGAAATTCTCCGAGTCGGTTTGGCGGATTGCGGGTTTGTCGATGGCAAAGGAGGGAAGTGGAATGTCAGGAACGTTGTCCAAGAGACGAGGGTGACGAGCGCTGCTTCTGGCCAGGTAGATTTTAGTGCCCCTTGCGGTATAGCGGCCGCAAGGCACGAGTTTCCAGCGGGTACGAGAGGCGCCAGGTAGAGAATACGCGCTGCTTAGGGGCGAGACGCAGGGCTTAGCGGGGGAAACGAATCTGCTGCGCCCGCTGTTTTGTACCGACGACCTGGTGCAGGTACTCCGTGCCCCAAACAACAGCGGGTTGAGACGGCGACAGATGCTGTATTGTATTGTTTTATGTCGTAGAGCTAGAGATTTCAAACAAAGGAGATGAGATGCGGAACAGCGTTTCACTTGTTATTTATACATTACGGGTATATCCATGTAATGCTTCAATAAAATGCACCTTTTCCTTCACATTGTTTCTCTCACAAACCACCAGGCATCACATTTCACCTCTAGGCATCTCTATACAACTTATATCGGCCATCCTTTGTGACGTGGGCCTATACGTGGCAAAGAGGCTGCGGCGAAACAATCTGTCCAGTCCAATCGTTGTTTTTTTATGTGCACTTATGTCCAAATACTGTATACTAGTCGTTGTGGCGGAGTCAATTTCGCTGCTAATTCGCTCTCAGCAAGCAAACGTGCCTTTAAACTTTGACTCGGCCATGTGCCGTCTCCAGAACAGTCTTCGACCCAACACAATCCTCTCGCCACAATTTGTTCCCTTGTTTCTCCCTCTTTTTGCTTGATTACTAAGTTAGTCGAGAGCGCGGCCCGTTGATCCGGTGCCTGAGCGTTATTTCCCCAGCCTTATCTAGATGGATTGGATCGTCGATTAGCAGAATCATTAAAGACATTGCCATGAATCGGCATCTGGACTCCGCACCCTTGAGTAGGTAATCGCCAAGCCAAGCCGAAGCCCAGAACTTCGAATTCGCCTTCCGCCAAGGGACCAGCCCGAATACGATCATGACTCCTCCTTATCAGCACGTCTGTGGGGAATCGGCCTAGAGGCATCTGAGGCTATGTTATAACTGGGACTGAGACTGAGCTCCGTCCAGGCTCGATTCCCCACCAAACTCCTCAACGCCGGACCGGTGCCGAGGAACGGTTACATCATATCGCTCGTCTTATTTGCCATAGCACTTCTGCCATAACATACCAGAGAGCATTGATATCCAGTTATTCTCTTTAAGTTTAGCATTGTGCTTTTGATAACCAGGTACATATCAATTCTTTCTGTGGACCCTCAAAAAAAGGTTGTACTTAAGCTAATTGAAAATTCAGTCTAGTCCATCACTGGTAATAGCCTCATTGCCAACATGACTTTGACTGTTCTCTCAGATGAACAGGTCAAGGATATCCTAGAAAATCTGAGCCTGGACGAGCTGGAGGCTCTCCGAAAGACCCTGGCCGGTGCCCTCCATGCCTTCTCTACCAGTCTGGGAACCGATGGCCTAGGCGTCTTCCAGCAGCCGCATCGATTAACGACGCTGCATCCAGAGACTCAGGCCACGACCCTGTATATGCCATCATGCGGTCCATCTGGCATGGGCTGTAAAGGTAGGCCTGCACTTCATCCATAAGACTCTAAATATACTAACATTCAATAAGTGGTATCTCTCACTTCTGGCGAGGCAGCCAAAGACCCTACCGTCCAGCAAATCAGCCCAACAGGCGTCGTCAACCTCTTCTCGCCAGACGGAAGGCCAATTGGCCTCATCCACGCCAGCACGCTCACTGCGTTCCGCACAGCCCTCGCCTCACTATGCCTCGTCTACCGCCGCAACCACGTCAAGACCATTACCGTCTTTGGCAGCGGCATGCAGGCCTACTGGCACGTCCGCCTGGCTCTCATGATGCGCGGCAGCACCATCAAGCACGTCAATATCATCAACCACCGCTTCTCAGACAGCGCCGGCCGCATTCTTAAGAAGTTCGCCGTCATCCTGCCTGAGGTAAAGGCGCGGGAGGGCTGGGAGGCGGCCAAGTTTACGATTCTGACGCCTACGTTCCACGAGTTCAACCGCCTGCAGAAGGAGTATATCCGCAACGCCGACATTATTTACTGCTGCACGCCGTCTCGGGAAGATCTCTTTGATGCCTCGATTCTGACGAATCACGAGGGAAGAAAGAAGGGGAGGCTCATTGTTGCCGTGGGAAGTTATACGCCGGAGATGAGAGAGCTACCTGAGGGCCTCCTGCAGCTGGTCACAAAGCCCCGTGAAAAGGGCCATAGGCATTTCCACAAACACGCTGATGAAGGGGGCGTCATTGTGGTAGACACACTGGACGGAGTTCTGTCAGAAGCTGGCGAGATTATTGCCGCCAAGATCCCACCCACTCAATTGGTCGAGTAAGTATTTCTATATCATACACCCCTCATAACTGCATCCATATCGATATGGTAAGCTAACATTGCCCCCCAGACTCGGCGAACTTGTCATGCTTCACCGAATGGCCGTCGACGAGTCAGAGTCCGAAGCCTCCGACGTCATGTCACAAACGTCATCCTTCTCAGAACTTGACATCTCCGACAGGAGCCCTTCCATGAATACAGTCTACAGCGACATGCCATCAAGCCCTTCGAGTCCGACGTCTTCACGCAGCAAATCGCCCTTCCGGAGGCACTTTCGGAAATCTTCGAGCAACAACTTGTCTGAAAAGGACAAGGAGAAGCAAAAGGACGACGGCCTCTCGCGCTGGCTACGGGACGGCACTGTTGTCTATAAAAGTGTCGGGGTTGGATTGATGGACCTAGTGGCAGCAGAAGAATTAATTAAGCTTGCGAAGCAGAAGAATATTGGCACGCAGATTGAAGGCTTTTAAATATGAGGGTATGCAATCATACATATGGTCCGCAACAGATACAGCGCTGGATATTTTTTTAGAAGACGATGGCATGGATAGCATAATGGTTTGGTTCGCAAGTCGCATAAACACACGAAATCGGTTGTTCTTGCATGTCACAGGAAAGAGTTGATTAAATACTTTACCGGTGATTTAGAAGGGTGTTATAAAGGGAACAGATTGTCCCGTCAACGTCAGGTATCCGATAGTTTCTATATTAGATTGTTCTCCCTATATAGGTACGAGAACTAATAACAAAAAAAAAACAGAGCTCGTTTTCTATTCATACATATTCATTCCCATGCTCCGCTGGTCTATTTTACTCGGCAACCCAGACGGCACTCATACCCATACCAGTACCAATGCACATGGAAGTGTTACCAATCTTCTTACCCGTCCTCTTCAGTTCGTACAACAGCGTTGAAACCTGTCTCGCGCCAGTGACGCCCAGAGGGTGACCAAAGGCAATAGCACCGCCCTTGGGGTTGATCTTGTCATGGGAGATGCCCAGCTGGTCGGCGCACCACAGGCACTGACTAGCAAAGGCCTCGTTGATCTCATAGATGTCGACATCATCCCTGGAGATGCCGGCCTTCTCAAGAGCCTTGGGGATAGCCTTCCAGGGGCCCTGGCCCATGAGCAGGGGCTTGACGCCGACAACAGCTCCAGCGACGTACTTGCCGATAATCTCCTGGCCGAGCTTCTCGGCGGTTGAGCGGCGCATCATCAGCACGGCGGCAGCACCGTCGGAAATCTGGCTGGCGTTACCGGCGTGGATGCTGCCGTCCTTTGCAAAAGCAGGGCGGATCTTGCCGAGCGACTCGGCGGTGATGCCGTCGCGAACGCCGTCGTCGCGGTCGACAACAACCTCCTTCCACTCCTCAGTCTTGGGGTCCTGGACCTTGGCCTTGATGGGGGCGATTTCATCGTTGAAGAGGCCGGCCTTCTGGGCCTTGACGGCCTTTTGGTAAGAGTTGGCGGCGAACTCGTCTTGGACCTTTCGGCTGATGCTGAGATCTTTGGCCATATCCTCAGAGAGCTTGCCCATGGGGACCTTGCAATTAACGGCCTCCTCCCACTGCTGGAATTCATCAGAGAGCTCGGACACGGCGGCAGGGCTAAGATGACACGTCTCGTTAGCTTTTTTTTCCCCCTCCTCGCCAACATTTTCGAAAGAATTCCTAAAAACTCACCCGTAGTTCATGCTCATGCTCTCAGCACCGGCACCAATACCAATGTCAATCATACCAGCCTTGATCTGGTTGGCGACATCGATAACGGCCTGCAGACCGGACGAGCACTGTCGGTTAAGCGCTCGGACAGCGGTTTCCTCCGTGAAGCCGGCAACAAAGGCGGCAGCGCGGAACTCGGTGGCGCCGGCGCCGGGAGCAAGTACATTGCCGACGGCGATATCCTCAACGAGGGCAGGGTTGATCTTGGAGCGCTCGAGAACGGCTTTCAGGATGCCAGCGAGGAGGTCGCCTGCGGGCGTGTCCTTGAAGCCTCCCTTGCCGCCCTTGGTGAAGGCAGTACGGCATGCGGCAGTGACGACAATCTATTGCGATGTCCATGTGAGTATTTGGTTTTATGTATGTGGGATTTCGACTACGTGGATGATGGAGAGAGCGTACATCGTCGGGGTGCTTTTCCAGCAGCTTCTCGCGGCCACCAGCGGTGGGATTGCCGGAGATCTGGCCTCCGATCTGAGAAATCCGTGCAGCAGCTGAAACGAGGCTCGTGTTAGCTAACTGCTAAAACAAAAGATGGGCATAGTTGTACAACAACAATCACTTACCGCTCATGATGAAGATGTGTAGAAGCTAGATTACAAAAACCAAGGTGAGAATATGCGACACGAAAGGGATAGCCGGTGGATATGCAGAGACGGAGGTGGTAAAGGAAGAAAAAGGGTATAAAGGGGAAAATAATCAAAGACTCGAGAAAAGGAAAAACGGATGCCCGCGGCGTATATAATCAAAGCAGCAGCTGAGCTCCCGGCAGACCTCGGATGTTTTGTCAGAGTCCAGAAATGTCACAAAAACGACGTAGCCAGCGTCAGCCTCCATCTCGGCCGAGGCATCTCTGAGCGTGCGGCGAAACTAACGGCGTGGTCTACTACCCGCATTTTCCTTAGCGCGCTTTCACATGCCGACAGCACAGGCTTCCCCAGCTTTTTGGGGTTCTAAACTGATGCGCCTCTGGGCTCCGTCACGAGGCGCGGGATCAATAATCATAAGCAGCCCGGTCTTTTGCCTCGTTGGAACAGACAGCTGTTGGCCACGGATAGTTTGTAATAACGACACGAGTAATGGAAAGTCAGGTGCAGGACGCATTTACAGTCTGCTCCATATCTATGTCTAGCTGAATGCGGCAGTGCTCTCCGCATCGACTCGACTCTACGGGCACATGCTTGAGAAGCTGTTATTTGCAGGCTCCAGCTCTGGTTTTGCTTGTGAAAAAGGTAAAATGAGGATTAGTGGCCGCCAAAGTAATCATGCATCATCTAGCATAGCACTGGCCGATCTTAGTATGGCGTCTGGTTGGTGCTATTCTCAGATTCAGATCTAGATTGCCAAGTGCATATATAGATACTACACCACATACACATTCATGCACGTCTTCGTCAACACGTAACTGAAGTTAAACAGGGGTATTTCCAAATTCATATTCCACTCGCTATTAAATACAGATTGTACATTCTAACACCGTTCCAAACTCTCTCCCCAGCATTCGTTATTTATGCCTTGGTCTCATCGCTGCTCTTCTCCACCACCTTGTCCTCCGGTGAAAACTTCAAGCTGATGCTGTTCACGCAATGGCGCTCATCCGTGGGCGTCGGGAATCCCTCTCCCTTGAAAACGTGACCCAAGTGACCGCCGCAGTTGGAGCAGACAATCTCAGTCCTGACGGTGCCGAAGCTTCGGTCCTCGTGCCGGGTGACGGCGCCGGGGATGCTGTCGAAATACGCCGGCCAGCCGCAGCCAGAGCTGAACTTGTGCGTGGCCTTGTAGAGCGGCGCGTCGCATGCAGCGCAAGTGTAGGCGCCCTCCTTGGGGTAGTGCTTATCAAACTCTCCAGTGCCAGGGGCTTCAGTTCCCTTTTCTCTGAGAATCCTGAATTGCGCTGTGGTTATTGTTAGCAAATGAGTGCTTGACTAAAGAAATAGACAGAAAACATACTGGGATTCAGAATGGCGCGCCACTCATCGTCAGTTCGCTGGTCGGGATAAGACATGTTGGATGATGGTTTGGATGAAGAACCGAACAGGGCGCTCAAAAAGGGGATGCTTGACATGGACTGCAATCGAAGAGGCTGTAGTGCGCACTGTGGAATTCGATGCGGGGGCTTAACGCGAGTGAAGTTGGATAGAGTGAAGATGAATCGTGAGAATGTATGCACAAAGCGCATGAAGGCGGAAGTTGTTGGTGATGATTTAGACAGGAAAAGGCGACAGAGAGTCTTCTTATATGTATCGTTGGAAGGGAACTTTTGATGGCTGTGAGGTAGTATTTGGAAGACGTTGAGCAGCTGGGACGAGGGTTTTGACAAATCGCCGTATAGCCGCATGGAATCTGGTCAATTGCATCATCTACATATTTAGTCTAAAAGAGGGTCGTATAGGCCAAGCGCCGCTTCTACACACTGTATTCTGCCTTCTAGGGCTCTGCGAGGTGCTGGAACATCAGCGCTAGGCCGCAATAGCGCATTTGATGCCCCGTAACGTTGGAATCTCGAAAACAGTGCTAGAGCTTTGGACCCCTTTTGCTTAAGAGGTATTAGGAGGCACGAGCCTTATTC
The DNA here is from genome assembly GCF_001481775.2 of Trichoderma gamsii. Classification (NCBI taxonomy): domain Eukaryota; kingdom Fungi; phylum Ascomycota; class Sordariomycetes; order Hypocreales; family Hypocreaceae; genus Trichoderma; species Trichoderma gamsii. The sequence goes on along the minus strand of NW_020171376.1, from coordinate 69,884 downwards.
TCAGCTGCCTGACGACTGTTTCATGTACGTTCTAGGCCGAGGTGTTATACCATAAAGCGAACAAAGATTACAATGATGTTTTGGATGATATGTGCGCTATCCACATCGCTCCACCATGATCTCGTGCAGTCTCGCTCATACGCTATGAAAGGAATACTGATTCCTTTATTTGAATTATCATGCTAATGTCCATATCACGTCGATGACGCAGCAGCTGAGCACAAGACAACTCCCGTCCACAATAGCCTGTATTGCAGAATGAGTTGCGCCACAAAAGCCGCCAAACTGTGACAGCTCCAGGGTAGGCCGCACGACCCAGTGCCCCGGATTTCCGAAGTCTTCCCGGCCATGTCTGATACAGGAGGCGGCCTTCGTGGGGTGCGGTCAAGTTGCAACTAACTTTGGAAATATCCAAGTGGCCACGCACGACACGTTGCTCTAGGCTACCGTTTTCCTGCTCTTACCACCACATACCTCAAAACCCTTCGACGAATTGGATCTTTGTCTATAGAAATTTCATCTGCTTTTTTACGAAATAATCCGAACCGCCATGTCGAGACGAGCTCCCAATCCCGGCGCCGAGCGGGCGGCGCAGAACCAGGCGACCATCAAGAGTCTCCTGAAGCTCGAGCCCAACAAGGTCTGCGCTGACTGCAAGAAGAACAAGCGTATGTCAATCTGCCATGTTCAGTGTCGACTGTGCCGATCTATATCGTCAAATCGAAAAACTAACGCATGAATCCATGTCCAGATCCGCGATGGGCCAGCTGGAACCTGGGCATCTTCATCTGCATCCGATGCTCTGGCATCCACCGTGGCATGGGAACCCACATTAGCAGAGTCAAGTCTGTCGACCTGGATTCATGGACCGACGAACAGCTCCAGAGCGTCCTGAACTGGGGCAATGCGCGCGCAAACAAGTACTGGGAAGCAAAGCTGGCACCCGGCCACACGCCTTCCGAATCCAAGATCGAGAACTTTATCCGCACCAAATACGAGCTGAAGAGATGGGCGATGGATGGACCGATGCCAGACCCCTCAGAATTGGACGCTGCAGCAGATGATGACGTCCCGTTGAGTATCGTCAAAGAGAAGCAGGTTGTCGAAAGGAACGAGTCGATCAGGAAGGCCTCGATCGGACAGTCTCAAGCACCCCGAAGGTCTCCCCTGCCTGCGCCCGTGGGAGACCTCATCGGCGGCGATGATCCTGTACCAGTGCGGGCAACTAGCGGACCTCCCGTTGGCAGGGTCACTCCCAAGGCTGAACCCGCCCCTCCGAAGGCGACTGGCACCAAAGATTCTCTGCTTGGATTGGACTTTCTCGGCGAAGCCAACACGCCGCCCCGGCCTGCAAGCACCCCTGGAGTGAGCTCCGCTCAAGCCCAGTCAAGGCCAGATCTTAAGCAGTCTATTTTATCATTATATGCTTCCGTTCCCAAGCCACAGCCTCCGCAACAGCAGTACCAGCAGCAGGGATTTGGAGGCCCGGCCTCCCCAACCTTTAGCCACCACTCTCAGGGCTCAATGGGCGGCTCGATGGGCGGTTTCAACGATGCCTTTGGTAGCTTGAACATGGGCAACGTCGCCGCTCCCAAGCCGGCACCAGTCGACCCCTTTGCCAGCTTTGGCACTAGGGCAGCAGCATCCCAGTCCAACAACAGCAGTGCCTTTGGCGGTTTGAGCGGAGGCAACTTCTTCAACTCTAAGCCTGCACAGCCTGCACAGCCGTCTCACCAGTCAAAGCTGTCCAACTCCAGCTCTGGATTTGGAGGATTCGGAGACTTTTCATCGCCCATGGCTGCTGCTCCGGCCCCTGCTCCCAAGGCGTCTTCTGCCATGGACGACCTCTTTGATTTCTCTGCACCCGCCACTACTGTCCAGCCGACTTCTCCGCCAGCCGCGCAACCGAGTGCTCCGGTATCGAGCTCTGTTTTCAACCTCTCCTCTCCCCAGACCAAGCCCGCTGCTCCCGCCCCTGCGCCTGCACCGAGCTCGGCTGCAACCGCGCTGGGTGGAGCCAACCTATCGGGAGCTGACGTCTGGGGTGGCAACGAGTGGAGCAGCGGGCCATCCACGGCCGCGCCGATAGCTCAAAAGAGCCCTTCGCTGCCAAAGGCTTCAGCACCCAGCCTTGGATGGGAGGGAGGCGCCTTTTCCAACACGCCCATTGTCCCCGGATCCGGTGGAGGCTTTGCCCCGGCTCCCAAGGTCACGGCCGATGAGGAGTTTGGCGGCTGGGCGAGCAGCACCGGCGGAGCTAACTCTGGCGCGACACCCAACCAGGGAGGCTTTGGAGGAGGCAATGACGATTTGTTCAACAATGTCTGGCAGTAGGGTGTCTTTCTTTTCTGATTTTTCCTTTTCATGAAAAGCAGTTGGCAAGACAAGGGGAAAGGTTTATATCATCTGTTGCACAATTGGGTAGGCGGGCATGTTAATGGGCGTTTTGCATGTTAGGAGTCTTGTAGATTGCACGAAAAAAAGAGAAAGGAGGCATAGAGCTGCGTGGCCATGGCATACATGTCTGCCTGTGGTGTGATGAATCTTATGTGATTTAATGTCTTGGAAGTATTTATTGTATAATTGATAATGTTCCATTAAATTGTTTATTGCTATAACCATGTAAAAATTGATATGCTCATATAAATCAAATAAGAAACAACTCCGGGTAGCGCGCCAGGGGTATTTATTGTCTTTTGAAGCCGAACCGCATCTTCCCCTTATCCTAAAGGACAATTACCAAAGAAAAAGGTGACAAGAAAAAAAGAGAGAATAAAAGAGATTGCTGTACACGGCTTGCTCGCCTGTCTAGTATGTATACGCCCCATATCCCATCTTAGACCTTCGTTTCGCATCGCTTTCGCCCGCCTGCCCCAATGTCTCAAAAGATCAATTTAAGGCCATAGTAGAGCAGTAGAAACGCCCCGATGATAATTCCCGCGAGCTTTAATATAGCGACGTTGTTTCCGGAAGCGGCCATGCGTGTTAATCGGGACGCTGATCCTTTGAACTGGGAGGTCATGGAGGTGAATGTATCAGACTAAAATAAGGGGGGCCCCGTTAGCAACAACGAAAAACAACGTAGAGTTTTGTCGGTCTTCGTTCGACGAGGAATTTGGAGGGGAGTTGGCATACAGTGTTGTCGATGACATCTTGAGCACGAGCGTTATCATATATGTCGACGGTGACGCCGCGCAGGGCGGTTACTTTAGAGGAGAGCTCCTCCAGACGAGCGTTGTTCTGGCGCTCGCGCTCGTAGGCCTCGGACATGGTGGCGGTGGTTTGGGATAGGCGCTCTGTTGTATTGATTGGCTCCTCTCTATATCTTTGCGTGAGGCGCTCTGTATCGCCAGAAATGTGTCGTCGGTTTGGAGGTTGGAAAGCCCAGCTTTGCTCGTAGATTGATTATTCAAAGAGAGTGGTGTCGAAAGCCGAATGCGCTCGTGGGAAAGGATTCGTTGATGAGATCTAAAGACGCTATTGGCTGCTTGTGGCGGTAGCGCGCAATACAAAGTTAAAGTGAAATAAAAGGACGAGTAAAAATGCTCGGTACTGTGTGAAGAAGAGGAAACCAGTCACGATGGTTGATTCCAAGTGGATGACGATGGCAATGGACCGGGAGGCTTCAGGTGTCGGAATGAATAATGGTCCGGGGGAAGACGAGTCGGATGGACGATGCTCTTAGTCAAGTTTTGGCCATTGGTGCAGCGCAGTGGCGGGAAAACAAGCCCACCCTTCTGCGCTTTCAGCGTTTCAGCGCTCTTCCACAGGCGCTTCTTAGTGACATGCAACGAACGAGTTTCCGCACCGCCACGCAAAACCACGCGGCTGTGGGGCCGGAAATCCGGGCTTGGAGATGCTGCTGCCAATTGATGCTTCCAAAGCGCTGATCGGGCTGCGTGGTCGAGTGAAATACACGGAAGCAGTCCAAGTTAGCTTTTGAGTTGATTCGTAATGCGACGCGTTTAACGTATAACTAGATCGGGTTGCCCGCGTATTGCTGAGGTTGCTTTGAGTCAATCCAGCTTGTTCTTCATTTCTATATCTTTCTTCATCTCGCCCCGTCGCCGTGCTTGGAACTTGGGAGATGAAGATGCTCGCTTTGTGGCTGAGCGACCTCTGAGCGATCTCTGATCTAAGGGAAGAAAAGGACCAGACCAGCTAAAAAAAAAGGGCACCAGCTGGCCTAAAGTTTCTCTTTTCGCCTCAGCCCAACTCCGACCAAACTCCAGCACTGTCACGATACCTGCACCCGCTGTCAAACTGCTAAAATTCCAGGGCGCTGCCCACTGTCAACCCGCCCGTAAACACCGCACGTCACCATCAACAAGGGTACGACAGGCAACATCCCGGCTCGCAAAAGGTACTCCATACACGCTGCATTCGCTGGATCCTGCCCGCACGCGCCGGTACCCAGTACCGCGGACGTTGGCCTCCCCTCTACCACCCCGCCGCGGTCGCCGAGTCCCCAGCTTATTGTTGACTGGATCCGTTATTTTTCTTCAGTTTGCCTGTATGGACGTGCTGACGCAACCCACCCTCTCTCTAGGCAGTTTCTTGTGCAGCATCCAGTCCTCGCTCTATATACTTTTGTTTTATTTTTATATCCTCGTCAGCCTCTGCTTCTTCAGCCTCCGGATCGCCCTTTGCCAGCATCGCTTGGGAGACCGCCTTGCGCAGGCCACGCCAGACACGATGGGCATCAACAACCCTCTCCCCGCCTCCATGGCGTGTAAGTGGCCCGATTTATGTTAATTCGCGCGCGGCCAGCAACCTTGCGGCGCCGTGAATACAGAAGCTGTTTGTGTGCGTTGTGAAGCTTGAAACTGACGTTTACTATCAAACAGCCGAATGCAAAAAGTGCGGCAAGATCCTCACGTCATTCATCAATCCGCGACAGGCCTTTGGCCCGGACAAGATCATCCCGCCCTCGGTGCTCTCCAACGCAAAGGGCCTCGCCATCATCACCGTCTTCAAGGCCGGATTCCTCGGATCTGGTCGATTCGGCAGCGGCCTCGTCGTCGCTCGACTGCCCGACGGCACCTGGAGCGCCCCGAGCGCTATTGGGACGCTGGGAGGAGGTTTCGGCGGCCAGATTGGCTTCGAGCTGACCGACTTTGTCTTCATCCTCAACGACACCTCGGCCGTCAAGACGTTTGCGCAGGCCGGGTCCATCACCCTGGGAGGCAACGTGTCATTGGCGGCGGGCCCTGTTGGGCGCAATGCCGAGGCCGCCGGCGCAGCGTCGCTCAAGAGCGTGGCCGGCATCTTCAGCTACTCCAAGACAAAGGGCCTGTTCGCTGGCGTATCGCTCGAGGGTTCCGCCATCATCGAGCGCCGCGATGCCAACGAGAAGCTCTACGGCACGCGGTACACGGCGCAGCAGCTGCTTACGGGGTCGGTGCCGCCGCCGCCGCAGGCCGCGCCCCTCATGACCATTCTCAACTCTAGGGTCTTTGCCGGCATGAGACAGGGCCAGTCCGACGACACCATGTACAACGACGTGCCCGTGTACGACGACAACCACGACGACGTCGTCTGGGAGGGCCGCCAGGGCGCTGCGTACGGCGAGGGCCAGCGGTCCAACCGCTCGCGCTCAAACACCTGGCAGGACGATGTGTACGACAGGGACAGCTTCAATGCGCCGTCGCGCTCAAACACCGTGGGCGGTGGCACGAGAGGCTTCGGCGACGACTACAGGTGGCATGATGCGCCGGCGGCAGAGAAGAAGGCTCCCCCTGGACGTCCTACTGCTCCCAAGCCTTCGTTTGGAAACCGACAGGCTGCGCTACAGTCCAACGAGGCTGTGGCCTTGTTCAACTTTGATGCAGACCAGCCTGGCGACTTGGCCTTCAAGAAGGGCGACATCATTACGATACTCAAGAAGACGGAGAGCGATAACGACTGGTGGTGAGTATTGTATTTGCTTTGCCTGGCGGAAGCATTGTACGAGGCTAACAATCTACACCTCTAGGACCGGTCAAATTGGAGCACGGCACGGCATTTTCCCGAGTAACTACGTTAAGATGAGGGAGTAAAGAGATGGAAATCGAGATACCTGTGATACCTATGATACCACAAAGACTGCTGCTTTTTCATTTTTCTTTGCCATCATAACTTTTTCCACATTTTCTTTTCTTTTTCTTTTTTTTCTCTTCTTGGAAAAAGGGGTTCCAATTGGAAGGATACCAACTTGTTTTAACACGGCTTTTTACTCGAAACGGTTTGAATTGAATCATGTTCCTCTTTTTCTCTCTTCTCTTATACACGCCTTTTTGCGGTGCTCTTCTGGGTATATGAAGTTTTCACGTTTGATGGATAGCCAAGTTGTTTTTTTGGAATTGTTGGTTTAGCAGTGAGAGGTTTGCAGTGAGGTGATGAAGTTAGGCGCAGGGATGAGAGAAAGGTTTTGTGAGAAGCAATATTACCTCCTTTCCATTGAGATTTGTTTGATTTGCCTTTGCGAGAGCTTTTTATTGCTTGGCTATCCTATGTTTGTTACATGTGTCTTTCATGTTTCGCTCATGTTTGGCGTTTATGCTTCCAAAGAGATATCCTCACTCTGCCACTCCTTCGTACAACCAACTCCATAGGCATCTAGTCCATTCGCATTATACGATAGCAATGAATGTAGGCCATTCAATCATTCACACCATATTTCACATCCGCCTCGTTGTTTCTCATAGTACAGTAAGCGAACAACACAAGATGTAGCCCTCCACAGTAGGCCTCCGAAAGGGAAGCCAGTTGAAAACCTCAGCCCAGCGCTCAGTCCCATCGCCAGCAGGCGACGCTACCCAAAGCGCCAACGGTGCTTCTTCAATGCCCTCCATCAGGCCACGATATTCTTCCTTTGGGCACTGGAAAAACCATCGTCTCCGGATGTCGTTGCAAGTGGCGTATTCGGCGACGATAATGTCAGGCTGGTTATCCCTCGGACTGCCGACGTATCTGGTGATGACGGCGCCGGACAGGTCGCTGGGTTGGATGTCGTTGGGGACATGCTCCCAGCTGTATGGGGAGTCGGCCTCGCCGCAGTGCAATGTGTTTTGGATAGACATTTCTGGGAGATGTCTTACTGGTGTATGGTTCTTGACTTTACGGTAGAAAACGGAAGGCTTGTAGGAATGAAGATAAAGTATAGGTAGATGAAAGAAGGTGGAAAAAATTGATGACTCTGAGAGAAAAAGGTGGCTTTTATATAGCTGAAGAATCTCTGCGAGCTTACGACGACAAAGTATGAAAGTTCCACAAGAAAGCGTATCTCAGAGTACCTATATACATCGCTAGTCATAAAATCCTTTTCGAGCATTGCTACCTACCTAGGTAAAGTTTGTTAAACCAACGTGCTCCATTAAAAAGGGGAGAGGAAGCGGCATATGTAGTATATTAAGATGCTTGCGTATCTACCAACAATAGTATCAATGCCGTATCTGACTCCATCTCGACACACGTATTTTCCTACTCGATATATTGTCCAAAAGCGTTTTCGAGATGACCAAGATATCATGGATAGATCAAACACCGTATAAAGACAGTCTTGAGGCGAGTCGGTTAAAGAGGCTTTCGAGACCACTACTAGCACCAACGGCCTTTAGGACACAGGCTCTATACAAACTTTCACTCCTGGTTTTACTTCAATCAATCTGACTTAGCTCGTTCAACCAGAACTCTGTTCGAACAGCTTGAATCTGCTCCAAGTAGAATCCAGCGTAAGAAGCAGCATCGCAGCCCCGGCTGAGGTCTTCATTATATTGGTCAAATAATTGCGAAGTGGCTTTGTTCGCTCTCTCTAGTAGGGTAGGGTCAGTAATCAACATGGTGGATAGTTTAGTCTCTTCAAAAGAGGAGTGGCAAGTTGGAGTGTCGCTAACTTGTGAGGCTTTTGATTGGGGCGGAGTGTGATGCAAATTAAACTCAGAGTCAACAACATTTAAACCTGCCACTTTACTTTTTCCCTTTCTGTGTACATCCGCATTCTTGTCAATGGCTTCTTTCTCCTGCGAATTGCCATGCCGTTGGTTTTGCTTAGTCTTCAGCTTTGATTTCGCAACCTTATAATCTTTGCCTTTTAGAAATGGCAAACTGCGCGTTCGTGGCAGATATTTGCGAAAATCTTGCCCCAGCTGTAATTGAAAATTGTCATCAGTCGTGTCTGTAGCTTGTGAGGAGCTTTCTACAGAAGTGAGACTCTCTTGGCTGCTTGGAGGGCCAACTTGGTGGTCTAGCGATGTATCGTAGCTTGTAACTGAGGCTTCTGAAAGCTGTGAATGATTTGATTGTGAGTTGGGTTCGGATGCAGACGGATAGCTTGATAAAGGTGAGATATCCGCATAGTCGGTAAAGAACATTGGCTGACTGTTTGGCATTGGTAAATTAGGGGCCTTGTATTGGTCATCGACAGGTACAGCATGTCGCAAAGGTGAACTAATTCGTGGCTGATACAGTATTTTTGATTGATTGATAATAACATTTTGTAGATCTGCATGTGGATTAAATACCGTTGCTGGATCACTCTGTCGGCGCGACTGTTGTGGTACGCTGTATGGTAGAGGCTGATGAAAGCACTGCTCCGTCATGCCCGATGGAAGAAGTTGGGTTAAAGGGACGTCGGAATTCAACATGGATGTGAATGAAAATTGGGATTGAGAGAGTTGTTGCGCTCCATTACCAGAAGGAGTGAACGAACTTAAGCGAGGTCCGAAGTGATATGGCGAGATAGGCCCAGGGTCGGATTGAGCCGTAGTATCATTGGTATCAATAGCATGCAATGCGGGAAGGATGCCATTTTGAGCACGGTATCCAATACGTTTGAGTATGGCCATTGCGTGGTTGAAATCTTGCTTCCTTTCGAATGAAAACACTACATTCTGTCGAGTTCGATGGATTTTTATGCTTATACTGAGGGACGGCTCGTAACTTTCCAAGATTTCTCTTTCATTGTTTGATGTGTCGCTGAGGTCTGCAAGTTGTATAGAAAACTAATGCCATTAGATGACCACCAACCATAGAAAAAGAAGAAAGGAAAAACACATCCGGAAATACGAACTATTCGCTGAATTCCTAGATGAGATTGAAGCAACAGATTGCTGTGATTTCCGGTGGTAGATCGCTGAGCTTCTAGGGTAGCCGTCAAGGAACTGTCCAAGTTGGCGGCGTCATACGAGCTGTGGGTGGACCCGCCATGGATCTCCAAGCGCTTGAGAGGACATCCAGAGAGTGGGAGTGCCGTCATGGCTGAAAGTACAGGATTTCGTCTTGATTTGGTGTGGTAGCGAGTGAATATCCCTTGGAAGATATGCGGCCAAACGACTGTAGATGACTCGAACTGAACAAGATTGAAAAGAGGACCAAGACTATAATCTGAAGTTGTGTTGTTTTGTCCCTTCGCAGACTAAGAAAGAGCTGCTGCGGGCTGGTTCGATCTGAGATGCGCCAGGGAAGCTACCATGGCAAGTCTCCGATTGGCCATGGTGGGGAGCCATCTCACGTGCAGATAAGATTGCCTGTGCGCCAGCCGATTTTCGTCGCGCCGCGCCAACCACGATAGCTGCAGCCTTGCCAGAGACCGCACGCGAGGCGACTTTGGTGCTGACGATTGCTCCGTCGTTAAGAGTCGCAGGAGAGAGTTTGGACGGATCCATCGCGAAAAACGATCGTGTCGCACTTAGCCGAACCATATACGACACTCACTTGTCCCAATTCAACCGACACCGAAGACGCGCAAGGCATAAATAGCTGGAGCGCCGTTTGCCAGTAGCGACTACTGCGCTGGACAACGTCCAATTCGATAGCAATCGTCATTAAATCGATAAAGTGCAATCGGAATTCGGCTGGTATTCGCCAAAATGACTTCATCCCCTCAGGAAGTGCCGCTGCACTCCATCGAGAGGACACCCGAATATGAAGACTTTATGACCAAGCTCAAGGATTACCACACCCTACGAGGCACGACGCTAGACCCGGAACCCAAGGTTGGAATGATCCATTTGGATCTGTTCAAGGTCTTCAATCATATAGTCGCGAATGGTGGATACGATAAAGTATCGGAAGAGAAGCTGGCATGGCGGCGAATGGCAGCAGAGCTTGGCCTACATTCCAATAACGAGGCGTCAACGGCTTTTGCTCTCAAGGAGAAGTTCTACAAGAACCTGGCCGCATACGAGATCAAAACAGTCCACGGAAAGGAACCGCCGCCAAAGGATATCTTGGAGGATGTCACTGCTAAGGGTGCGAGCCTCCTAACACGGACGAGAGAAAACTTTCGCGGCAAGAGAGAGAGCAACGTCGGGGCCACAGACAGCCCTGCTTCTGGTGATGATGGCACCCCGACGCGTGAACGACCGGCACCAGACCCTGTCTCAAGCGCTCGAGCTTCTCGTGGTCTTCGCGAGGCGCCTCCGCAGAGAGTCATCTTCCAGCCCGATACAGGCCCAGCTCGAGCCACAAGACAGGCGTCAAACCAGCAGGGCAATAATTCAGCCTCACCAGCCATTAACCACGGCCAGCAAGCCGCCGCTCACCATTCAGCCGTCCATCCGATGCCGCCAATGGCAATTCACAACAACTCAAGAGGCCCCTCAATCTTACATCATCCTCCCAACTCTGAAAACACATCACATCTAGTCACTTCTTATCAACCGAAGCCAATGAAACCACTCCAACTACGCCCTGTGGCAACTCCAAGTAATGCGCCGGGCGAATTCTTTAAAGCAAGGCTACCGCACCGCTTTCCTGTGGATTCTGCCAACAGACAGCCTATGCAGCCTGGCAGTAAGTTTAAAAGAGATTCTGAGAGATATTCGTGCTAACGCTATTCGTTGGTAGCTGGCTTTGATGGCCCTAATATCTACACTCGTTGCCTGAATGCTCTTCGTTCCGGTGTTACCGCAGAGCAAGCTTTTGCGCTCAACCACTTGGTGAAGATATCATTTGAACGAGGTGATAAGTACAAGTTTGACTCTTTCCCGGGACTGGCTGAGGGGCTTGTGGAGAAGGCACTGCAGATAGGCAGCCTCTTCTACCACGTCAACTGGACTGTGTCTTGGGACTCTTTTACCGATTCAAATGATGTTGGCTGCTTGGATGGCAACTACGGCACACCAGATATCCTGGAGAGAATCGAAAACTTGATCGAAAGGGAGATACCAGACGTTATCCAGACCGAAAAGTTCGCTGATGAGATGGTTTTGACAACAGAGGCGATACTTACCATCAGAAACATGGTGACGCTGCCTGAAAATGCGCACAACATGTCGGATTTTCACCCGGTGAAAGACTTGATATGTATTCTTTTGCAGCTGCCGGCGAGAGATTCCCTTACGGAAGTCAAGCAACTTGCTCTTGATATTGCGGAACAGCTGACACCTTTCATGACTCTGGAATCTGATGACCCCTTATACAAGAGCCTTTTGTCTCAGTTAGCATCCGAAGATCGAGGAACCATCCTGACAGCACTTCGTGCACTTGGTAGGATTTCAGTGAACCTAGAGGCTACAAACAAGCTGGGTGAAGTTCCAGGCCCGGTGCTTCAGCGAATCGTGAACTGGCTTCTGCTGAACGATGATGAGCTCATTGATGCTTGTCTCGATTTTCTCTATCAATATACTGCAGTTGTGCCGAACCTCGACAACCTGGTGCGATCTATCGTGCCTGACAACTTGGTGCAGCAACTTGTTCGCTTGTTGGCTCACGGGGCTCGCAAATATACCAGGGACTACACAATCGAGCAGGAGCAGAGGATGCCAGCGAAAGACGACATTGCTCCCATGCCCGACGACCTTTTGCAAGAAATGCTCAGATTAGAAGAGCCTGATCGAGTCCACCAGTGGGTCAAGTGCTTCTTTGAGGAGGACAACCGGTCCTTTATCACCCAACTCGCCGCTTGGCAGGCTTACCAGTCGGCATTCGCCACCCCCTTGAAGACAATCAACCAGCCAATGATTACACCCGCCGATTTCATCAGGAACAGCACGTCTGTCTACAAGGACTCCAACGCCCAAGTGCTTCGAGAGCCTGGTGACCCGCAGCAGAAGTTTATCATCCACGGTATTCGCGCCCGACCAAGGCCCCTTGCATTTGACGGTTCCGAATATGGCCGCTGTTTGTGGGCTACCAACATTGATAAAAAGAACGAGAAATGCGGCCACTTCTATTTGAAGCAGGAGGAGATGTGGAACCACATCCTCAACACCCACCTGAACGAACAGAGGGGCGCCAACGGCCAGTACACTAATGCCGAGAAGGAATTCCAGTGCACATGGGGCGAGTGTACCAAGTATGACAAGCCGACCAAGATGAACCTGCAGAGCTTTGCGCGGCACATCACTACCCACATCTCCACGATGATCCCTGGCCCGAATGCCGTGCATAGGCACCAGCGGAGCCAGTGGATCGTCCCGGCCAAGACTATGAGCATCGTGCTGGAAGAGACGCCGACGTTCCGAGATGAGCGGACACCCGACGCCCCTCCCCAGGCTGGCGGTATCCCGCTAAGCGCCGTGCTGGTGCTCCGTAACATTGCCCGCAATGTAGTCAAGACTGAGGCCGAGGAAGAGCTCCTCAAGGAACAGTCTAGGAGTCCTGAGAAGGGAGGATGGAATGAGAAGCTCTTCCGGCCGCATTTATCACAGCTGTATGGCATTTTGGCAGAAAATCTTGCCATGGTACGTAATACCTTGTTGATTAGTCTCCTCCTTACTTGTTTGTTTACTGTTTACTAACACAGCTTGTTTTACAGAGCCCATATATTGCGTCCCTGCTGGAGCTAATCATCCCGGTGCCTGAACGTGATTAGAAGACCGCAAAACCGCGATAATCAAAGCTCGCAGCATTATTATGCACTGGGTATCTTTTACCACAGCTTTAGACGAGAAGCAGTCACGTTCTTCATAGACGTACACAGTAGAGAATGAGCTCTCCTGCTCTGCACTTTTTTTCTTTTTCTTTTACAAGAGATTGGGGGTAATGTGACATGTAACAGTAACAATGATACGAGGTTTAGCCACGCGTGGTTCTAATACCCCGGCGTTTATGGGTAATGATGGATGGATGGATGGATGGAGGAGGTGGGATAGTGAAGAGGACTAGGTAGTCATTTTAGGGAGCCGAGTTATGCTTGCCTTTTGGTTTGCTCTCCGTTTAGGGACTGATTTATAGCGAGCTATTGCAAGAAATCCTCTTTTTAATAGGCAAGTTCTTTGAAATGGTCACACACCCCCTTCCATGCTTCTTTCTTACTGGACGAAGCTGTAACAAAAAAGAAAGCAGAAGGAATACCCATCACAGTGACAAACGAGACAGCCCCTGCTTCCATTTAGCGAAAAAAACTATGCTGCTCGTCAACGCACCTTCGGCACACAGCCATGAACAATAGCGTCCTGCAAGGTTTGCCGCTTTCCCCTGTTCCTGGTAAAGCCACACCGTACAGGATGCCACAAAGTGAGGCTAGTAGAGTAAGGGAGGGCCACCACCCTGCCTGATGCTGTACTGATAGCCCAACAATGCAGAAGCACAGAGAGTACATGATGCTACTGCAGACATCAGGCGCTAGGCGTCAATGCAATGCACCAGAACCTGACCAGCCAGAGTGAAATAATGCAGACCTTGAGCGTGAAATGCTTGGGCACTTGCATGTGATGAAGGTACTTTACAAGTCAACAAATAACCATCCATCTCTCCTCTTCAAGGGATACGGAGGTGCGCTCCGGAGGGGAGGGGCTGGATCTGCATAAAGGATTCTTGGAAGCTCTCAGACGCATCGTCGGGTCTCGCCTCTCATCGGGTCACGATAGATCAGAAACCTAAAATCTTGGGAAAAGGTGATACGACACAGCTGCATCTTAAAGCACTACCACTTCACAGCTCGAATTGGTGCGGGTTACTAAGTAAGGTAGTCATGCGATGCGATGTGTTGTGATGCGACGCGAATGCAATGCAGTAGAATGTAGATAGTTGATAGCGGCCGCCACAGTTGATGGGGCGCGGTCCGGTCTAGACAACGTGATAATGAGCTGACCAGAGAGCAAGTGGTGTTAAGGGGGCGAGCGCCGCGTTGCCATCGAGCATCAAGTGTATGTACCTTCACCCTCTGTAGAGCCTGCGAATGGTCTGCTAGAAGCTAATCTTGTTCGTATTGTTGGACTGAGCTGCTCCGAGGCGTGGGGTAGGATTAGAGCGGCCGGGATGCACCACCACATCTTGCCCGATGTGGGGGAGGGCGGTTTCCGCCCAAGAAGCCCCCGTCCCTCGAAAACTGAAAACTGACGATACCTAAAGAACAAGCGTGAGTCGTGGGAGCCGCAATCGCACTCGGAGCATGTCTCCTGTGTGGTGTGTGTTTGCGTGTGGATAATCATCCAGAGACGTTAATTCAATAGATCGCGCCTCGACTGCCGGCAATGCAGCTTTGACCACACCATCTTGTCGCTGGTGAGGAGAAGAGGGTCTAGGCAGCTACATAAAAATTTTCTGGCCACTTTTAGCATTGGAGCCCGCACCCAACTTTGCATTCTGCTAGGACCTAGGCCTAGTATTTTGTGTTGGTGGTCTGAGCCTCATCATTGTGCCAACTAAACCGCTGTTAGTAAATGGAAAATCTTTCCGGAAGACTACTCCATAACTACTCCATAGTAGAGGAGCGTCGTTTCCGAAGCCCCGAAATGAAAGCTTCATCTTAGCAAGGTCAGGAGGACACAAGGGCACCCAAAACGAAGCTGACGAGTATCTTTGGAGGTGGTGGCTCAGGGGCTGACGGTACATACCAACCGTCAGCCGGCAACCGCACGGCTTAGTCGCCAACCATCAATTGGGAAACGTGGGGAGCCGGCAACGGTGTCGTGCTCCGGCCCCCGGAAATAAACCCAGGCCAATCTCGCAGTGGTCATGCGGACAGTTTGATTTTTCCGCATCGGTTCGCGAAATCCGGGGTGTCGGCAGGCAGACTGAACAGGAGCTTTGACCAGCTCTTGAGGCGGGTGCGAATGCAGATTGTTGGAGGCTGTCTCTGTATGGGACGATCAAGCAAGTCTTGGTGTAGTTGTCTTTATTGCTAGTTTATGAGGGACATGGTCTGAATTCAGCCAAGTGAAATGGGTGAATAGCATATAAAATGGCGTCTTTTCGACAGAAGAGAGGCTGGAACAGTGCATTGGGCATACGAGGAATGCCGGCCATGTCTTGTCCGTTTTTGCACCTGAAGCCACAAAGCCCGATGACCTGAGACAATGCAATGCATGTCAGCTACCACATGACGCCGTTTGCAGCTGGGCAGATTCTCAAAGAGGGCATCAGTACCGTAACTTACTCTCAACATTTTGGAAGGGAAAAGGGGGCCAAAAAAATACCAGTATACATCAGTTCCACGCTCCTGGAGAGACCCTGCACTATGTAGCAGCGCTAACAAGGGTGAGCTACCCTTGCCAGACCTCCCTCGCCAAGGAGGCTTCGAACAACCTTATTAACGACCACACTGGCGTCTTCCCGTTGCGGGAAAACGGTAGAAAACTGCGCTAAAGTAAAACGGTGGGGAGACCATCTTCACGGAGTATGCGGCGAGAGCTGATCGCATCGAGGACCCTGAGAAGCGAGTCCTGACGATCCGGATAAGTTGCATAGTGAGATGGCTGGTTTATCCTGGTTGTTCTCGCTTACAGCCTCAGTCTTGTGACACGAAGCAATGTCGCCAATACGATGACGAGGCGACGACTCAGGGGTGATCATCCCACACATACTTTGTAGAGAAGGACAAGACAAATTGAAGCGCTGAGATGGCAGCTTGGCTGAGCCCAATGGCCAGAGACAGAGGGCCCAGGCCGAAATCGCAGGTCTGGCGGCAACTTTGAGCATGTGTTCCCGCTTAGCTGCAAGCAGGACGTTACGTTGGCACACCGCATTTCTTGTGTTTCAACGCTTCTCCCCATCCATTCATTCTTGCAAGAAATTTCTTCATCCTAGCTCGCTTCCCCTCTTGTGTTGCTTGCTTTGGTATGTGTTTGTAGGCCAAAAAGCACTCTGCGTCCCCAGAAGGCTTGCTGTAAGCTTGCCCCAGAGCCCCGTAAACCTCTAGGCAGACGTATTTCGATACTCCATACCATCTCCACGAGGCTGGGGGCATGGAGCCGTATAATCTCAGCGTACGGGTACCTTTTTTCGTCCTTTGTGGAAGTAGAGTGCTCCGCTTCTGGCAGCCAAGCAGTGTCCGGGTCCCATTGCCTGATCGACCACCATGTTCTCTGTCAACTCGTGCGTGGGCCCTGTGGGCCACAGCGTGTCTACGGTCCCCACAGAAGTTTCCTAGGGCGACCTCATGTTGGTGTGCCGTGCTTCCAGAAGCCGATGCAGAAGCCCCAGCCAATACCTCAGTGGCGCGCAGAACGTGGGGGGGAGGCTGGACACCGGGCCTGAATGGGTCGCCACTTTTGTAATTAAATTCTGTGAAGCAAACAAGAGAAAAAAAAGGAAAAAGAAAAATGGGATATGTGGCTTCAACGGGATCTAAGTTTTTTCCTCCTCGTAGCTTCAAGGGCTGATGCTGAGAACAATCAAGAAGATTCAGGGGTCCACGGGGTCCTCTTCAGGCCCGCTGACGCCATGAAACCCACGCTGGCCGGGATGAAGACAAGGAGAGCGGACAGCGACAGTGCGTCATTGAGGCCTTTATCTGACTCGCTGAGATGCATCTTGGTATTCGTAAGAGTGTTTGATGCGTGTTGCTTGATCTTTTTGGGTCGAGAGGTGCTCACCCGGTGCATGCTGCTGATTGGAAAAAATCTTTTACGGCGCCATCGGCTGCCATTACCGAGGTTTCTTTCTTTGGAAACATGAGAGGGCTTCGTTTGGTCATCGCTTCTTGGAAGATGGATGCGTCAGCTACGGTGCTTCAAGATTTGCTGATGCAGAGACTGCCGCAATCCTTTGGCTGAGTGAGACGCATTCTCTGGGGGAAAGCTCCTGTAATATAGGTAAGCATGATTCCTTTGTAGGCTGTAGTCCGACAGGAGTTCGTCGCTCACGCCGCATCTTCTGCATGTACGACGACAGTTGCCTTGCAGTGAGGTTGAAGGTACACATGTAGCTGTAGCTGTAGCTGGCCTCTATCCCGCATTCTCCAACTTCTGCTACTAGCAGTAGCTTGACTTCAAGATGCTCTGTGCGGGACCGGATTCATGCCAGGGAGGGTTGCGTTGCGCCAAAACGTTCCGGGCAGCGCCACATCTACCGTCGCACCCAGGAACCACGGCCGGCTCCCTACTTTCGGGGCCAGTGGGAACCCCCACGGGCACGCCAAAGAATGTCGATGCCTGGGAGGTCCATCAGGGCCTAGAAAGCTAGGAGAACAGATTGGCGGACGGATTCGGATTGAGGGCGGCGCGGATTCCAACAGCAGCAAGAAAACGCTGACACAGAGATATTCATGCGCGGGACTGGGTTGAGGTCGCACGGAGATGTTGACTCGGAGGGTTGTGTTGGGCAGTTGAGGGGTGCCAACATTGAAAACTGCGGCTGCCGAGATGCGCTGTGGGCAGTGCTAGCTGAGCGCTGTAGCAGTAGCCGGCAGCGTGTGGTGGTAGCAGTGCTACTGCAGCACTGGGCTCGCCGGCAGCAGGCCCCGCTATTGCGGCGACTTGGGCAGATGCGAAGCTGTCTGCAATTTGATGCCTGGTAGCTTGATGCCTTTGTATTCTATGCATCTTTTGTAGGTCACTATCAAGGTGCATTTATCAAACAATGGCGAATTGGAGATTCTCGTCAACATTCACTCGGCAGATTTGACATCTTTTGGCGCTCGCTCACTACAGCAATGTCAAGGGCTGGAAACGAGGCTCCTTCTACATACCCCTCCTCGCAAGCGGAACAAAGGATTCGCATGGCTTTGGCGTCTTTGGGTTTCTCTAGACCCCTTGGCACATGTCTCACCGTCGTGTCTCTGCTGCGCTCGGGGTGAGACTAGCTGGTCTGCGCTGCATAGTGGCGGGGAGAGCTTCAAAGATACTGTCCTCCTCTTCGGAGAGAGCTTTGTCCAGTCCAGCTTCGATCGTTTGGCCTTGATCGCCTGGTTGCAGATGCAGCGACAGAAGTGCAACCCCAGGTTTTGCCTCTCTGCTGTGCTCGGATCCGATACGGCAATAGATCTTTGAGTAAACCCCGATCGAGGGCGAAAAGCGCCCGACCAACGCGCATTGTCGCTTTTTCGCCACAACACCACAAACTCTACCAAGCCACGTTATCTGTACAGGGTCTGCAGAGGAAAAAAAGATTTTTTTTTCCTGTCCAATCAGTGTCCAATTGGGCTCTGTAAGAAATTTGGAGAACGGCTTCGGCGAGCAACGCTGGACGGCGGCCGAGAACGCATCTCCTGCTGCAGCTTGCAAGGCCTCGACTCTCCTCTGGCAGCGATGCATGGGCTTCGGGAGGATGCATTTCGTGTGATGTAAACGAAGCTTGATTAGCAGTGTAAATCAAGGCCGATGAGCGTTGCCACGGAATGTTGTTCTTCTTGGCACCGCGCACCGCCAGGTAAATCTCATGTTCGATCGGCATCACGGCGCTGGCTCACGGCGGTCGGTCTAGCAGCTGTCAGCAAATGTTAAACCAAGGCAGATTCCGAGACCCCGTGCTATCACGGCCAGAGAAAGAATCGGCACTGGCTTTGCGTCACACGCCCATAAAAAACCCACACAGGAGTGCATATCTACGGATCCGCCACCAAGAAAGCTGTCGAAAAAAGAGTCGAAGCAACGAGATAGCGGAAGAAGCACGGGTGGTGAAGATCCTGTACTGGTACAGGTGAGAATAGAGGGGTAATGGGCCTCTGCCCCTCCAGGTCATCCAACCGCTGCATGTACCTGTGCTTGTACTGCAAAGCAGGTCTCTCGGTACAGACTGGCCCTGCGAATACGGAGTTCCTGGCAATTGATTGGAATTGCAATCGCAGTTGCGCCTCCGAGGTGGCGCGCGTGAGCCGGCCTCTGGCCACCATTGGGCAGGGATTTAATTTTAGAGCAATCAATGGACGCGTTCCGAATGTGTCTGTATCCCAATTGCCATGCAACCTGAATCTTCTGGCGGAGGTACGTACCTCGCTGCATCTTACAGGGGGGCTGCGCTGCCGGACCTCCCGCCGCGCTAAGCTTCTAGTCGAATGCAGCGCCCACCCACTGAAAACCCACTCGCCATCGCTGAGACCCAGATGCACACCCACTGCAGCCCCCTGGCCGCATCCACCGAGGGCCCACCGCGCTAGCTGCCCCTCGACTTTTTTTTTCTGCCAGGTATCGCCCCCACATCCTCCAGCTGTGCGTCTTGGCCGAAATCTATATCAAGACACGCCTCGACGGCTGTTTGCAAGCAGCCATTCTCCCTTTTCCTCTGCATACCAAGCACCTCTGTCATCCCGCAAGCAATCACAGCATATAGACAGAAAGTCATCTCTCTTTCACGGCTTTTCACACTGCAAGAGATCTTTCCATCGTTTACTATCTTTCACCACCTCCAAACTCCTATATAACAGCGAGCCTTCGTTACACCGCTTTACGAAGAACTCCTTTCCTCCATCATCTCCATCTTCCTCTCTTCACACACAAAGACACATCACATTCACAATGTCTTTCTCTACACGAAGCATGCTGCGCGCCTCCCGCGTCGCCAACTTCTCCGCCGCTTCTCGTGTTGCCGCCCCCAGCAACGCCGTCCGCTTCTTCTCTGCCACCCGCGCCGTCCGCGTGTCTGACACCGCCAACAAGAAGAGCGTCGTCCGCGAGAAGGAGGTTCCCGTCACCGTCTACGGCCAGGGCGAGGGCGCCCACCAGACTCTGCAGGTCCCTGATGGCGCCGCCAAGGTCCCCTACGACAGCCCCGTCCCCGCCGAGCGCGATGAGGTTGAGCCCCTGAACAAGAAGGTCTACGACCAGCTCCCCCACACCGTCAAGAGCATGACCGTCCAGGACAAGGTCATCATCATCACCGGTGGTGCCCGTGGTCTCGGCAACCACATGGCCCGGGCCTGCGCTGAGGCCGGTGCCAAGGCCATCATCATCTTCGATGCCAACCAGGAGCTCGGAGACGCCTCCGCTGCTGAGCTGCACCAGAAGTCTGGTCTGCCCGTCTCTTTCTTCAAGGTCGACGTCCGTGACGGCGCTGCTATCAACGCCGCCGTCGACTCTGTCGTCGAGATCTACGGTGCTCCTGACGTCCTTGTCAATGCCGCCGGTATTGCCGACTCCAACATCAAGGCTGAGACCTACGACCCCGCCATGTTCCGTCGTCTCATCGACATCAACCTGACTGGTTCTTTCCTGATGGCCCAGTCCGTTGGCCGCGCCATGATGGCCGCTGGCAAGCCTGGCAGCTTGATCCTGGTCGCCTCCATGTCTGGTTCCATCGTCAACTACCCCCAGGAGCAGAGCTGCTACAACGCCTCCAAGGCCGGTGTCATCCAGTTCGCCAAGTCCATCGCCGCTGAGTGGGCCAAGTACAAGATCCGTGTCAACTGCATTTCTCCCGGCTACATGGACACTGCCCTCAACCGTGTTCCCGCCCTTGAGGCCCAGAAGAAGATCTGGAAGTCCCTGACTCCTCAGGACCGTCTCGGTGCTGTTGATGAGCTCAACGGTCTCTGCGTCTTCCTTGCTTCCGACTCCTCCAGCTTCATGACTGGTTCCAACGTCATCATCGACGGTGGTTACTCTTGCTACTAAAGAGCGAAAACTCCTCTTTTTAGCATGGACACATCATTTTTCACAACACATTAATATCATCACGGAAGCGACACCGTCCTACGGCCTCAAGGCTTGGACATGGGAGTTTTGGGAGATATCGATGCATGAAATTTGCAGTCGATTTTGAGGGTAGCTATAAAAATGGGGATTTGGTTGGCCTTTGAGCCACTGCATGATCATGATGCTTGTTTTTATTATCGCGAGAGTTGCATCGCATTTCTTTTTACTATTCTGATTTCGACTTGTTTGGAGTTTTTTGGGTCTGCTGTCTGCTGGTCGGGGTATACAGAGCCAGACGAGCATAGAGGGAATTAGACGTCGAGTTCAATGACGAAGATTAGAGACATTAGATGAAAATCTGATATGCCAAAAAGGCAAATCAATTAATGAAGAGGCTTTGAGCTGTTACAAATTCAAAAAAAGAGTCTTATTGCTTGTGATGATTGTTTGAGACGAATAACCAATTCGGTATTGGCGAGTGATACCATATTCCTATTTCTTTGAGAAGAGGGTAGAGGGAATTGGAATCACTGCACTTTTGCAAAATCTGTCTACGTGCTTCCGCAAGTACACTCGACTCTTCTGGCTTCACAGCATTTTTAACCTCCCCCGAATCTCACTTCTGCGAGATTTGTGCTTCCGAAAGTACACTCGACTCTCGCTTCACAGCATTTTTAACCTCCCCCGAATCTCCCTTCTGCGAAATTTGTGCTTCCGAAAGTACACTCGACTCTCGCTTCACAACATTTTTAACCTCCCTGGATTCTCACTTTTTTTTCTGTCGGCCATTTACCAGACTTAATTCCCACAGAAGCCCTCTTCTATTTCAACATATATGTTAGCTGTAAGAAGAATGTCTGCGGTTGGTCCTGTTTCATAGTAATTTTTGATTATTTCGCTCGTAGCATGGTGTGCCCCCAAGCTCGTATCATTGGGCGGGCTCACGACACTTTGACAGGCGCCATGATTTAAACTTTACCAAAAAATACCAAAACACAAAAATAGCATTCACGAATCATAAGATGACAGGCGCCAAAAACTGCCTCAATTAGGAACATCACATAAAAAGTATAAAAGTGACAGGTATCCACCGCCATCTTCAAACCCTTCAAGTCTCGTCTACAAGCAAGCAAAATATGTTTTTCTTTTTCTCGAGTATGCATTTTTCTTCGTTTCTTTTCACCTGGGTATTAACTAAAAACTCTTGATTTTTCTTTTTATAGAGAAAAAAAAAAAAAAACAAGTAGGAATAAAGTAAAAAAAGGGGTAAGAAGCAAAAAGATTCAGCACCAAGTTTCGTAAGAAGTGCCCCCAGAAGAAATGAAAAAGAATTCAAAAAATGCAAAAAAAATAAAGAGTTAGATGAGAACAAGCACATGGCAAAGAGGGAGCCCGCGGCTCTAGATACACATAGTAGTAGCAATAACACCCCAAGTTTAAGAAGATCCCCCCTTTTCCTGTAAAAAGATGTAATGGTAGAAATATTTTGAGAGGGGGCTGAGAAGGGGGAAAAAGTCAAGGGGGGGAAATGAAGAGATGCCTCTAATATTCAAAAATGGGCTTTCTTTTCTTTCTTTCTGTCCTTCCTTTCTGATGATAACAATGATGGAAAAATAAGATGGAAGGTGTCTTGATGCCTCTAGCTGTTGTTGGGATTTTGCCTCTAAAAAAAAGAGAGAGGGAAGAAAGAAGGGGTGTATATGAGGTGGAATAATTAAACAATGCTTTAGCCTTTTCGAGCTTTCTCTTGCGCTCGTTGCTCTCGTGCTGCCCTTACTAAGGGTGACAGTTGTGTTAAATCGACGCATGATTTCATGAACTCATGCTACAGCAAGATAGTGTCAGCCAATTGATCAATGGGTTTTCAATCTGCAAGGGGGAAAAAGGCTCACTCTTAATAAATCATGTGCACTGGCTCGCTTCTCAGGATCCACCTTCAATGCAAAATACAAGAAATCTCTAAACACCGGGGACAGGTCGCCCTCGTTCTTGATTTGCGGCGTACCGTTGGTAGCAATCAGCCACAGCGCGCGGAGGGGCGACTCGGTCAGGTACGGCGGCTCGCCCTCAATCATCTCAATAGCCATGATGCCCAGCGACCAGATGTCGACTTTGCGGCCGTACTCCTTTCGCGTGACGACTTCGGGGGCCATCCAGTACGGCGTGCCAACCATAGTGGTACGCTTATTCTGGGCCTCGTTGATGGTCGCACAGAAACCGAAATCGGCTGGCGTAACGAAGGTTAGCATTGAGTGGGAAGAAAATGGGAATAGACAAGTAACTTACTCAGCTTGATGTTGCCATCGCTGGACAAGAGAATGTTGTCAGACTTGATATCTCGGTGAATAACGCCTTTGGAATGCAAATGCTGAAGTCCTCGTAATGTCTCCCTGCACACGGAAGCAATCTGTCCCTCTGTCATGATGTTGAAAGTCACAACATCGGTAAGACTGCCGCCCTCCATGTACTCCATGACCACCCAAAGCTCGCCGTCGCAGAGGTAGCTGTCGATGAAGTTGACAATGTTCGGGTGAGAGCTGTCCTTCATCACCAAGATTTCGTTGATGATGAGATCCTTCTTCGGCTGCTGCTCCAGGTTCATCTGCTTGATAGCCACCAATCTGTTGGTTCCTCTCTCATGACCAGTGTACACGCCTCCTGAAGCACCCTGGCCGATCTTGGTGAAGCTTCTGTAGATATTGCGTGGGTCTCCCTCGCTACATATCCGCTTGAGTGAGGCCACAACGTCCATGCCGTTGCTCTGGCGGACTCGCTGTCGCGGGCGTGCGCCTGCAGCAGCAGCTGGTGCGCCCGAACTAGGCTGCTGGCGCTGTGCAGTCGCTGTGTGATGGCCGTTGGCTTCCGGAGCGCGAGCGTATCCCGCACCAGCCGCCATGTGCGGAGACTGCTGTCTTTTGCTGGGCGCTCTGGCAACCTGTCCAGTCATGGCAGCCTGGGCTTGTGCCATGGCCTGCTCCTGTTGCTGCTGCATCAACTGTTGCTGGTAAACATTGGCCTGGGTGGCGGTGCTGGGGGAGGGAGTCTGGGGAGTATAAGGCGATAGGCCGTTGGTGCGAGAATTAGACCGTGATCTATGCTCTTCTGGAAGCATCGTCGGGGTGCTATCTTTTGAGCGGCTGTCGTCCATGGACTGTGACATACCGATGCCGGAATCTTTGGCGGCATACGCACCGGGCGGCAGTGGCCGATTGTTCATGCTGATCGGAGGTTTCGGGGCTGGTCGACTCGGCATGATCTCCTTGACCGGGCCAGAGGGATGACTTCTGCCGGGAGGGACTGGAGGCGGTGCCCGGGGATTCTCAAAACTTCCTGCATTGATAAATAAATCAGAGGTTAGAAGACTGCTGCAACAGCCACAGTGATAAAGATGAAGCATATGACATTCTAAAATAGAAAAACATGGCAACGAAAGATAGAAAAAGGAAAAAAAGAAGGAAAGGAAAATGTCGTACCAAAGTAATTGCCGGGATATGTATTTGGTGATGTTGGAGAGACGGCATATTGGCGAGAATCTGCCGCAGCATTGTGAAATTTCTCGAGCGACTGATCCTCGGGTGGCCGCTCGGTGGTCTCTTTGTAAAAGGTCAGGACTTCAATCATGGTCTGAGGGTTCTCTCTCCTCTCCTTCTCGGAGATGCCACTCTCGTTGATGAGACGCTGCCATTCTTTGGGCAAACCCTGGTTGGACATTAGCATCAGATCAAATCCATCAGCAACTGCGTCGCCATGCGGGGTTCAGGCGGCCGCGGAACATGCCACCCAGAAAAAAAGGCTGGACTGACGGTAAACTGGCCGGTTGTGCTGTCGTAGCCCACATGCGTGACATGCACAGGGTTCTCGGGCGCTGAAATCACAGGCTTCCTCTGCGAACCGACCAGGCTGTTAACGAAGCCGGAGAAGCCAGACTTCTTGCGCGACGTCGTGGGCTTGGAGTCCTTGGCCTCGTCGGAGAAGCGCTTGGGGCTCATGAGGCCGGTGTCGACACGGGCGGCCGTGGCCTTTTCCAGCGCGGTGGGATCCATGGCGCCGCCGTAGCTGGCTGAGGTCCTCGGCGACGGTCTGGCGAAGCGGGGGTCGGTCGCGGCCTTGACGAGCGACGGCGGCGGCGAGCTGGTGACCTGGAACTTGGTGGCCTCGATGTGGTTGAGGATGCTGGTGCCGTCAAAGGGCGCGCCGATCAGGTCCTCGTTGCCGCGGCGGTCGCTCTGGTTGGGGTCGGACAGGCGGAATCGGTTGGTGCGGGAGAAGTCGCCGTGGCCCAGGCCCGGCGATGCATTCGTTCGCTGGGCGAAGCTCGAGGGGTGCGGTCGCGGGGACGACGAGCCGTTGGACGCGTTGGAGCCGTTGGAGCGCACTGGCGGAGCGCTGGGGGCCCGGCGGAGGTTGCGCGAGCTGGAGCTTTTGCCGTCGAGCGACTCTGTGTCGTAGCCAGACGAGGAGCGCGGGTAGGGCTGGTGCGAGGGGGGCCGCTTGACGAGTTTGCGACGCTGGGAAGTGCCGTTCAACGGCGGGCTCTGGCGGTCCATGATGGATCGAATGGGTTTTGCTGCTGCTGCGAGCACGCACGCACCCTTACCTAAGACTGTCTCAGCCCACACAAAAAGTGAGGGTCCCCGACTGTGGCCCGTCCAGTGGCTCGACTATCTATTTTGGAGAGGACACGGCCGGCGCAACAGTGGCCAACCAATTACTTGCCCAGAGCAGAGCAGGCTGGCGATTGGGGGCGAAGACAAGAAAGAGCTGACCGGGATTCGACGATGGCCTGTTGCGGAAACAAAAATGGTGAGTTGAAGTGAGGCATGGGACGACAAAGAAACATGAATGCGAGGTGAGATGGCGTACGGAAGCCACTAAGAGGCACTCTAGCAGGTATCTGGTACAGTCCATCAAACGTGCAAATATGAACGGAGCCCGAGCGAAACACGACGCTCTGGAAGGCTGCTTCCCGGGATTCTGCTCTCTATCCCGTCCACCTTCAATTTTGGCTCGTCTTGCTATTCCCTGCCTGCTCTTGTCGCGGGCCCCATATGGTGGCAGATTGTTCAAGAGATAATAGGCCGAGGAGGGGCGCCAGCAGGTGTGAGCCGGAAGTGAAAATGCACTGTGCTGCGTATGCGGGTCGGGGGGTGGGACAAGTTGCGAATCGACCAACTGTCTTCGCGGCACTTGTGATTTTCAACGCACAGATGCAACAGAAACAGAAGAGAAAAAAAAATCTTGATCACGTCTATTTGTGTGTGAATGTCTGTTGGATCCGCCGCATGCGCCTTTATTCGTATTCATCCGCCCAACAGGCCAAGGCTGGCAGAGCGCATAGTGAATGAGCCACGGCCCAAAATAGCAGCACAATGCGCGCGCAGTCTCGAGTTGCGCCGTCAGGTATAAGTCAATGCTCCGCCATTGGGTGAAGGCGGCCATGGCCCTGTTCAATTCAGAGCCTGTGTTTCTCTATTCGTTACTACCTACGTATTAGTACACGAGCTTTCTGGCCTGCATTCCATACATGCATAGCCTAAGTCGAATGCAGCGACATCTCTCTTCAAACCTCGCGCCGTCTACTCGGCATATATCGAAAAGAGATGATAAGACAGTTGAGGCATGGAAGCCAAATCCAGCACTGTAGAGACCCAGTGCGGAGCTGGCGCGGGCACATGGTGGATATAGCGCAGACAGGCTGGTGAGCATTACTGAATGAAGGAGGGGGAGGGGCCCGCGTCTAGTGGCACAGAGAAGACGTGCAGTCGGCGCTGGGCCAGGATGAAGCCTGCATGAGGCGTTTATTACTGGGGACCCGGCCGGGCTGGCCAAATAAACTGCCACGATAGACGCACCGCGATGTGACGGCTGCGTAGGAGCGTAGGAGCATATCTGCGTTGTGACGGGCAAATCGCAGCAGTTGACCTCTATCTGCTGCATCTGCGTGAGCCGAGCACCTATTGCCTACCTACCTATTGACATTGTACATGTACCCAGTTTGCCAGTCAATCAATTCAGTTGCCCCGTATCTGGCCCCCCTGTCGTTTGCTGGGGAAGCTCATGCTGCGCCCAGAATTTCCAGCTTGCTTGCTGCTGAAATCGTCACTGGTGCAGATCGCCGCCAAATACGGCCTTGCCAGCCCTGCTCACTTACAGGCCCAGCCGTTCATCAGGCGCTATTCCTTGCGATTCTGGGCGGCTTGATGTTGCGCGCCAACTGCAGCCGAAAATACGAAGCTCGGGGTTCGAAAGTTGATGCCCAGCTATGTAGACTACAATACAAGCCGGAGCAGAAGGGAAAAAAAGCCTCTCACAAGCACAGTATCGGTTCGAGCACAGTATCGATTCTTGATCCTGGCTTTGCTCCGTTTTTTTCTCTTCTTTTTTTTTTCTTTCTTATTCGTTTGCTTTGTGGCCCAGTGCGATTATACTAGCGCTGCTTTGCGACTTAAAATCTCCAAGAAGATGGAGGATCATGAATGGCCAATTGATATCAATAGTAAGCCCTACAGCAGAAGGGCAAAAAATCCACCTACCAAAATACGCCAGCGCCTATCATATGGGGAACTAAACGTCTATGGCGTTGATAAGCCAGCTGTGATACATCAACTGATATTCAGAGCCACCTCGCCAAATAAAGTATACAGTAAAGTTGATGCTCATTAGGATCTACTCGTGGCCTTGGACTTGACGACGTCAGGTTTCTATGCAGCCTAGTGCACTTTGGGCGTGGCTCGCTGAAGACACGAGGCTGTTCCAGAGACGTGCCGCCGCAGGGTCTTTCAGCCATCCCTGCAGCATATAATATCGATCGCACGCAGCCAGGGAAAACAGTCACTTCTCACAATGTGTCTGGTATGCAAAAGGGGAGCTGCCAATCCGTATTTACGCCATACTTGCACATACGAAATAGACGGCATCGCATCTCAGCTCATTAATTTGCTGCAAGGCGGTGGGCAACCGCATTGTTTCATGGTGCTGGGGCTGTTTTAAGACACCCCGCTCCCATTCCATGCAATTTCTTTGCCAGCTGTAACAAGCTGACTGCTGATGGAAGCATTCAAGCTGACTTTTTTTTCTTTTTCTTATCAAATAGGTATGCAGTCGTTGCTTTTTGACGCTTAGTAAAGCGCAACAGGGCGACATTGTCTTATTTTCTTTGCTTTTTCTTCTCGTATAACACAGCAGTAGCTCGATCGGACCAGGGGTATCCCTTGAACTCTGCCCTCTCGTCCCAGGCAAGCCAAGGGATTGTGAAGCCTAGCGCTCCCTTCACGGAGACTATTGCAACGGCACTGGCGGGCCGAACGCAGCCATTCTGATCTTGTAGGCGCCAAAGGGTTGTTTTTAGCCCGAGTTTTGGTCTCAGGTCGGTGCATGGCAGAGACGGGATTAGGCGCCTGGTCTGTCTCTCGATGAGACGCGTCTGTGATCAAAACCTACCAGTACCGCCTAGTTCTAGATACGAGAAGAGTGCCATCACTTGTTTCTTCGGCTTCTTCGTCGATTAAAATCGGCAGCCGGGCCTCGGCTCTTTCAACTGGTTTGGCGTTTTCTCTTGCTGCTACACGGCCTGGCTGCCCACGGAAGGGTAATGATGGGTGAAAGTACATGCGCGCAAGTATGCACGGTTGAAAGTATTGTGAAGTTGAACAAAAGTTCAAATTACTGCATACTCAGACTCTAATATTCAGAATGCCAAAGAGAGGTTGGCGATGCTACGCTCTAGCAAAGGAGTCGTTTTGCTTCATACAGGAGTTATTCTGGCGGCAAATAACAAGTTATATAAGTTGGTGAACAGAATGGATGCCAGGGTGTCTATTCATTGAATAGGCGCTATGCAACGATTATCACTGAAATTAACTTCTTTGACCCATTGCAGAATTTCCATAAAGTTAACAAAAGTGAAAGAATCATAAGATCTTACTTTTACTTTTTGTTTTTGGTATCGCGAGTTCAAAGCTTACTACACTCGGTGGCTTTGCTGCATCTCGTACCGCCATTGGATCCGTGCACAACGCCTGCGGCTGGAGAAACACGCTATGATTGTGAACCTCTCAGAGTTCTGCGCAAGACGGAAAGAAATCAGATACAGAGTAGCCTAGAGCAATAACTACTTACTTATATAATCACTTAGCCATATTAAAACTCAGGTAGATGAAGATTGAGAGAACCCAAGTCTGGGCGGGTTGCGCATTAAGAGATTCTGACTGTAAAACACTCCTAAGTGAATGGTTAAATTTGCAGTAGAAACCTGCAAAGAGTACTACTACATAAAATAGATATGGATATAATATCATTGAAATTTAATATTCTTAGAAACTCTATGAATTCATATTGTCCCAAGCTCCAACTGTCCTTGCTTAAATCGCAGTCCATATAAACTCAAAGCACATCCGCCATAATCTCTCGATAAGGGCGATAAGACTGCCAGAGCAAGCAAGTATCACATGATCTTCAACCTTTTTTCTTCCCAATTGGCGCATTTTGGGCTTCTGGCGGTAGGGAGCGGAGCTCTAGCACCGGTCATGGCTCGGCGGTGGTGCCATTGGCAAGCCGCCACTTCAGAGTCCCGCTCCGAGCTTGTTGGGGTCGGTGTCGTGGCATAAGGCCAGCGAGGTACGTACCCTTTAGGGACGGAGCTCCTTGGAGAACGCTGGAGAAACTTCCACCTCACCCTCAACTTGCATCCTCATCTTTCCCCAAATTGCTTCACCGGCTCTGCTTGTCGTCGCCCGGCCGCCGCCTGTCTTCTGGTTCTCCCCTCTGGTCTCTGGTATTCGTCGTCTGTTGGCTTGTCTGCACAATGTTCTAGACACCACAGACTTAACAAAAAAGCATCGCCTGACTCCCCGCTATCTGGTCTCGTAACCGTCTTGTGCCGCTACCCGCAAAGCCCAAAGGCTTCCTGTACTTGCCCGCACATACTGCAGTGTGGTGAGTTTGACGATAAATGCTTTAGTGCAGCCATTGGACCAGCTGCTGGCGACATTCCTCGCCACAGCTGTCCTCAATGGCTGCCCAGAGGAGTTTCTAGTGCCTTTTTTTGCTGACTTATTACTGCTGCGGGATCAGTGCTCCCATCTAGTCTCCATCCACGTGTGACGCCCCCAATTCGAGTGTTATAATGGCTTCCGAAGAAACTGTCGCTGCCGGCCTCGCCAATGCTGGCGAAGAGTCCGTCGCCCAACGTCTCCAGCAGCACCATGTGACTGTTGAGGATGCGCCGGATCCCGATTTGCCCACGCACGCGACTGAGGATGCCTCTGCTTCTGGATCTGCTCCCGCTGTCAAGGCGGCTAGCAAGCCCAAGCAAAATGCTCTCGATACCCAGTCTCACGAGCTTTTCCCAGAGCTTGGAGCTCCCAAAGGCAAGGGCCCTAGCGTTGCCCCCATCTGGGGAGCCAAGAGCAATGCCAACGGAGGCTCCAACGGCGTTTCTCGTTCGTCCACTCCGGCATCTGGCACCTCGACCCCGTCTGCTCAGGCCCCTACCCCCTCCATGGCCATTCCTGGACGCAGGGTCGAGACTTACACCCTCGCTCCTACGCACGTTCGCCCTCGTTCCGAGCTTAGACGGCCAATCCCCGATATCCTCAAGGATATCAACCGCAAGTCTCGTGCCAACATCACCATGACCCAGTCTCCCAATGGTCACCTCAAGTTCATTGCTACTGGTCCTCAGGAAGCTGCTCAACAGGCACTCAAGGACCTGGTTGGTCAGATCGGAACAAAGGTGCGTACCCGAAATATGTCCATATTCTGGCCTTTTGTCCCTTGCTAATTTTCCACCTCTGAAGGTCTCCATCAAGGTTCCCATTCCTCAATCCAGCCGAGCATTCATCATCGGCAAGGGTGGTGCTACGATTAAGTCTCTCCAGGAGAAGACTGGTGCCAAGATCCAGCTGCCCAAGTCCGATGAGAGCCAGCCTGTTGATGATGAAGATGGCGAGGCTGAAGTCGATGTCATCGTGGAGGGCCATGCCCTCGCTGCTGCTTATGCTCGGGATGAGATTCTCAAGATCGTTGGCGAGCGTTCTGCCAACACTCAAACCAAAGTGCGGGGCATCCCTGCTGCTTTCTACCCCTTCATCGCCGGACCTGGAAATTCTCTGGCGCAGGCACTCGAAGAAGCCAATGGAGTCCAGGTTCGTGTCCCCACACAGCAGCTGTACTCATCCGCACCCCTTCCGGTTGCACCAGCCCCTGGTCAACGGCCCGTGTTTGCCCCTGCCGGTGTCGATGACGAGCATATCCTGCTTGCTGGTGACCGTGCTGCCGTGCAAAGGGCTCGAGCTGAGATTGAACGCCGCGCCGCTGAGTTGCAAAGACAGCTGGAAGCCGAGCAGCTTTCTATCCAAAGAGGCAGGCACCAGTTCATCATCGGTCAGCGCGGTATTCCCTTGGAGAACTTCTTCAACGAGACTGGCTGTGCCATCCTGTTCCCCCAAGAAGAAGATGATGACATGATCACCGTTGTTGGACCTCCCGCCCAGGTGCAGGCCGGTCTGGAGAGAGCCATGGACCTCGCCATGGGTATGCAAATGTCAAACATTGACATTTCGAGATCTCACCGCAATGCTCCTGGCGGCGCCGCTGCTCACGCTGCCAACATCACCAGGTACCTTCGCCAGCGCAGAGAGATTGAGCGTCTCGAGAAGGCCTACAACACTCACATCAACACTCCTTTCTCTCAGGACGGCGCCCTGCCTTGGGAGCTGTACTCCCGTGAGGGTAAGAACGCCATTCGTGCGCAATCGGAGATTACTGCCATTCTCAACGGACACCCGCCGTCGCGTATGCAGACTGTCCCCGTTGACCCCTTCTTCCACCAGCATCTGCGCAGCGATATCACGCCCAGAATCAAGAAGGATTTTGGTGTCCATGTCGTTGTTCCGGAGGCTTCAGAGGCTAATCTTCCGGTGCTCCTCGTCTTCGAGGGCCCCGACCCTGCTGAGGGCGCTTACCAGCCTCCTCGTGCCAAGCCCACAGATGCTGAGGCACGCGCTTTCAAAAAGGCACTGGATGACGCTCAAAAGCACATCCTTAGCCTCATCAACAGCCAAGAAGAGCTCAGCAGCGTGGCTCTTGACGTCCCCGCTAAGTTCCACGA
Source organism: Trichoderma gamsii (assembly GCF_001481775.2). Classification (NCBI taxonomy): domain Eukaryota; kingdom Fungi; phylum Ascomycota; class Sordariomycetes; order Hypocreales; family Hypocreaceae; genus Trichoderma; species Trichoderma gamsii. The sequence continues at coordinate 38,057 of NW_020171376.1, read as the reverse complement.
GAAGCTGCGCCGCTTCATTAAGAAGGAGCAGGAGAGCCGCTCGGAAGCTCAGATTCCCGTTAGAGTGACCAAGATTGGTACTACTGTGACTCTGCGAGGACCCAAGTCTGCTGTCGATTCCCTTGCCGACAAGGCCACCGCCTTTATCGAGCAGGAGAAGATTGACGAGAAGGAGCGTGGATACACCTTATCTTTTGACTTCCCTCAGAAGTTTGCTAACCACCTTATCGGCAAGGGTGGCAGCAACATTAAGGAGCTTCGTGACCGATTTGACGTTGAAATTCAAGTTCAAGACGGCAAAGTGGAGCTCAAGGGACCTCAAGCCAAGGCTGAGAAGGCTCGCACCTACATCCAGAACCTTAGCCGCACCTTGGCGGACGAGACTACCCATACTCTCAAGATCGACCCCAAGTACCACCGAGAGCTGATTGGTGCTCAGGGAAGCCAGATCAACCGCCTGCAGACTCGATACAAGGTCCTCATCTTCTTCCCCCGATCAGCCAAGGGCGGAGATGACCAGTCAAACGCAGATGCGGCAAGTGATGCCGGCAAGCCCCGCCGCCAGCAAGCTCCGGACGAAGTCATCATTCGTGGTCCCAAGAAGGGCGCCGATGAGGCCCGCGACGAGATTTTCTCTCTTCACAAGTACCTGGAGGAGCATTCCCACACAGCAACTGTCGGAGTGCAGCAGAAGCAGGTCGGCTCTCTGATTGGCCAAGGCGGTGCTGCTTTGGATGAGCTTCGACAGTTGACCGGTGCTCGAATTGATGTTCCGGCTGACCGGGATACTGAAATTGTCGACATTGTCATCAAGGGTACTGCCGCTCAGGTTAAGAAGGCAAAGCAGATCCTTGAAGAGAAGCGATCAGAGTTTGATGACACTGTCGTCCAGACGATTGAGGTAGACAAGAAGCACCACAGAGCCCTGATTGGAACAAGCGGTAAGTTTCTTTCCCTTTTCTATCTGCCTACGATAAATAGGAAGAAGAATTTTGAGCTAATATGCATGTCATAGGATCCGCTCTTCGTGAGATTGTTGTCGGAGCCGGCGGTTCTGATGATAGACGTGCACTTGCCCGAACTATTCAGTTCCCCAAGCAAGAAGCAGACGGCAACACTATCAAGGTAGAGGGCCGCACTCAAGTCGTTGACAACATCATCAAGCGCATCCAGGAGATTGTAGCAGAGCGTGAAAGCCAGGTCACTGAGATTGTGGAAGTGCCCATCGACCAGCACCGAACTCTCATTGGACGAGGCGGAGATGCCAAGCGCCAGCTTGAGTCGCAGTTCAGCGTCTCCATTGACATTCCACGCCAGGGTGACGGCAAGACGGGTGTTAAGGTTACTGGTCGGCCAGAGAACGTTGCCTCGGCCAAGGAACACATTGCTGGCTTGATCAAGCAGCAGCAAGGCGAGACCCTTCAGATCCCTCGCAACGCCCACCATGCTGTGTCCAACAATGGCCAGCTGTTCCGTCAACTCCGCAACAACTACCAAGTGACGGTTGACCATGCTGGTCAGAGCATTCCTGCCAAGCCCACGCCGTCAGACAGGGCTGTTGAGGGTTCTCTGCCCCTGATTACCGATGATGCCGATGCATCGGCCGATGTTCACTCTTGGAAGATTGTGAGCATTGATTCAGGCGAAGAGGGTGACATTCCATGGATCCTGCGTGGAACTGCTGAAAATGTCGCCAAGGCCAAGGACGTTATCCAGAAGGCCCTGGAGCAGGCCAAGGCCAATGACTCTACAGGTTATCTTATCCTGCCTGATCCCCGAACTTACCGTTACGTTATCGGCCAAAACGGAAGCAAGGTCAAGTCCATCCGAAACCAGAGCAACTGCCAGATCCAAGTGCCGCGAGACCAAGCCAAGGATGAGGCCATTGAGATTACCGGCACTCGCGAGGGTGTGGAGAAGGCCAAAGATCTGATTCTGGCTGCTGTCCGAGAGGGACAGACCATGTCGAGAGAGTAGACGAGCAGCCATGAAGACATGTGTTTCTCTTAAAAAGCATAAAGCGAAGCGAGAGATATGCAAATATGGATTAACAAAAGTCTTGATCGATTGAGTCGAGATCTTACAAATGGGGATGGGAAGGTGGCTTGTTTTATAAAGTCCAAGATTCTTTGGCAAATAGGAAAATGCAATGTAGAAGGTATACGGTGTGTACAATCTTTAATAGGCGAATAATGCCACGATGAAACTAAATTTGACTTGAGTTTACAAGTGATGGCTGTAGCAGGCCTCTTTACTAAATCTTCTACTCTATTATATTGTTAACTAAACTGATAGAATATCCCTTTTGTTCTCTTTCTCAGTGTAGATGCCGTCCCAGAGTACTAGACTGGAGCAACTATGCGCGAAGTTGCCTCAGTATCGTCATCCATTTTATCTCATTTTATCCTCCAGCATCTATCTTGTCGTCTTAGTTTAAGTAGGGAAAGGTGCCGTTAACGTTACTGAAGTTACCTGTGTGATGCATGAATCATGGGAAAAATAAAATCATAAAAGCATGACTTCATGACCGCTGCCAAAGTCCCCTCTGCGTGCGTCGGTCTCTTGATTGCACCGTCCGTCCCTACTAATTGATGCTCCGGCACCCATTAGCAGCGATTTAGAGTATCGAACAACAGCGGCGGGGTGAGCCAATGCAAGGGGGCCCCAAATTAGGAAAAAAAGCCACCCAGCCGCGCCACCAACTCGAAGCAACTTCAGCCAGTAAACATCAACTTGGACTAATCCAACTCCCTTATTGAAACCTCCCTCCCGTACTCGTATTGCCAGAAAGCGCAATCGTTCTTTTGTGGCTTTCCGCCAAAAAGTTACAAATAGCTATTTTCCGATCGACACATCCGCTTTTTCTTTTTTCGCAAAGCTGTGTTGCAGTTGACAGTGACACCTCCAAGGGGGGTTTTTTTCTCTTTGCGATTCGAATTGGCGGGCGCTGTCTTTTTTCGTACTTAGATTCCCCTTTATTCTTTTCTTGTGCCTGGCCTGGGGATACACACACACACACACACGATATAATGACGATCGAGGCTCCTCTTCCCGCAGCTGCAGCAGGATCGGCAGTAGCGCCGTGGGAGACTGTCGCGCCAGAAGACCAGCTCTTTGTCCTGATTACAGGCGCAAACAGGTATAGTATTACTCTTACTCTATAACGGGCGGCGGCGGCTGACCCTTTTTTTCCCACTGCGGCCGCGATTCCTTTGCCCGTCGTTTGATTCGTGGAAAAGGAACGAAAAGTTGCTAACTGGCTCGCCACGAGATACAGCGGCATCGGTCTCGGTACCGGACAGCGCCTCATTGACGAGTTCCTCGCGACGCGGTCGCTGACATCGCACCTGATTCTCATCCCGACGACGCGGTCCGCTTCCAAATCCCTGGTGGCCATTTCGGCGCTGCGAGCACACGCCGAGCACGCGGCCAAGACCTCGACGGCGCTGCGAGCCCGATATGACGCTGACGAAAAGGAGGAATACAACTGGCAGGACGCCGTGCGGCGTATCCACGTGCTGAGCCTGACGCTGGACCTGTGCGACCTGCGCGGCGTGTACGCCTTTGCCGACCAGCTTTGCCGCGGGCGTGTGAGCAATCCGGAAGGGCTGGAGGGCGAGTATTTGCGAAATGTGAGGATTCCGCGGCTGGACACGGTGATTTTCAACGCGGCGTATGGGAATTGGTCCGGGTGCAATTATCCCAAGGCTGTATGGAAGATTTTGAGCGAGGGGTTGGTGCAGGCGGTCACGTATCCGACGTTTAAAAATTCGCTGCCGACGAGTGTTTTGAATGAGCAGAAGAGCTATGGCTATGTATGTTCTAACCCTGCCGGTATGATCTGTTTCTGTTGTTCGTGTGCTAACTGCGAGATATAGCCCGAAAAGCCTCTTCTTGGCGAAGTGTTTACCGCCTGCGTCTTTGGCCACTACGTCCTCGCCCACCAGCTGCTGCCGCTGCTGTCTCGCCACTCAGCGTCCGAGTCCCGCGGCCGAATCGTCTGGTCCTCCAGCATAGAAGCCATACAAGAAGTCTACGTCGCCGACGACATGCAGTGCTTCCTCAAGCCCGCCGCGTACGAATCCGTCAAGCGCCTCACCGACATCGTCTCCCTCTCATATTCGCTCCCCTCCGTTCAGAAATACTCGCGGCCCTTTTTGACGATTGACGAAGAATCCGGCGGAGACGCTGCCGAGAAGCCCGTCCCGCCAAAGATGTACCTCACGCACCCCGGCGTCGTGGCCAGCACGCTGTTCCCCGTGCCGTGGTTCTTCTTTTGGGCGTATGAGCTTGCGCTGGTGGTTGCGCGCTGGATCGGCTCGCCGTGGCACAACGTCGACGGCTACAGGGGTTCCACATCAGCAGCTTGGCTAGCATTGCAGGACCAGGCCGCGCTGGACGACATGCAGGCCGACAGGATCAAATGGGGCAGTTCGACGGACAGACATCTCGTGTCGGACGTGAAGAAGACGGAGGTGGACGGCTGGGGGTGGGAGGGCAAGGTCGAGACAAGCAAGACGATTGCAGCTGATACGGCGCCGGGGCTGCTGCATAAATCGGTGGGCAGACGATTGGGGGCGAAGAATGCGACGGAGGAGTCGCTGATTGAGTTTGAAGAGGAGGGAGCGAGAGCGTGGGAGGAGATGGAGAGGTTGAGGCATCAGTGGGCGAAGATTATAAAGCTGGAGAAGAAAGAGTGAGCGATGTTCTTTAAATCTTTGCTGATTTTATACCATTTTGTTTTACAAAGACTTTAATTGTTACTGGTTTACGGATTATATTGGAAGGAAAAAGGGGGGGCACAAGAAGGTTTAGAATCAAGATATGGGGAATTATATGTTTACAATTCTCAAATATTCAAACAAACAAGTATGGTATCACTATCACTAATATTACTTATTACCACTCTCAAGATGACGAAAGTGAAGCACATCTCTTTTGTATTGCTTAATTTTGAACATTACATTGAGATTGCAGTATACTCGTTATATACCCCTGCTAAACATCAAGCAGTCATTCATATACACGTCTCAGGCGTTGTCAAAAGACAGGAAAATCAAATTCGCAAATATTGGAAACAATGCTTTGGGATGAAACTATCCCAAAGTCGTCGTAGGGTCATAAAATCAGTTTAAGAAAGACGAGTATCTGATACAAGGCCTGCTCTGCCCTGCGGCACCAGCTCATGTCTCTTGCTCCTGCTGAGGCTGCAATCTTCGCAAAATGACCTTGTCTTTTCGACCGAACCAGCCCAAAACAAGGATCGGAGGCGTTGCCGCCACAGCGAGAACGGCCTGGAAGATGAGAAAGTTCTTCATATTCTCGGGAGGATTGGCATTGTTTCCGCCCTTGAGCGGGTCGCTCACAATGACGAAGATGGCGCCAAAGAGTTGGCCGCCGGCCCAGGCCGCAGTGGATGTGAGTTCAGGGCTGATGGGGTGACTCAAGTCGGCTAGCAGTTCGACAGCGATGGGCACGACGGCGAAGCATCCTGCGCCGATGATGGCGAGAATGACGTACGGACCGGCAAGGCCCTTGGTTTGGGGCATCCAGATGAAGATGATGAGGCATGCCGCGACGATGGGAACGATGACTTTGAGAGAGAGAAGGAAGTGCTTCGTACGATCCAGGATGGGTGAAGTAATAGCAGCTGTGACGAGACCGACGACGATGAGGACGGCGCCGCCAATGCCGGCCTGGTCATCTGTGAAGCCGTACGGCACAAGGATCTGATTGAGAAGACTAGAGACGGCGTTGAAGATGCCGACGTAGACGGAGAAGGTGATGAAGACGAGCCAAACTTCGAGAGAGCGGATAGCGGTTCGGATGGATGGGAGGAGCGGCATCTTTGGTGTTTCTGAAGAGGCGCCGACGGGAGTGGGTGGCTTGGAGGGGATGAAGAAGGCTGTTACTGAGCAAGCCGTGGACTGATCGACCATTAGTTACAACTAAGATCTGATATAGATATATGTTGGGAGTTAAAACACTTACAATGATGGAGACGTAAAGGACCATTTGCGAAACGTCCTTTGGTGAGCTCACCCACAGAGGGTTAATCAACTGCCCGAGCGCCGCGCCCAGGGGATTCGCCAAAGTCGCCAAAGCAGTGGCAGCCACACGCCCGCGGTGGGTGAACCACAGATCCGAGTACTTGGCCGGCGTGGCAAGCACAAACGGCTGGGCAAAGCCAATCAGGATCTCGCCGACCATGGCGCAGGCGTAGATGCCGCCAGAGGCCTTGGAGGCGCCGGCGTAGCGGATCCAGTTGCCGACGATGAGCAGCGAGGCGGAGCAGATGAAGCCGTACTTGAAGCCGCGGTTGACGACCCAGATGCTGACGGGGAAGATGGCGACAAAGGCGAGGAAGAAGGCGGTGCTGAGCCAGTTGATTGCCGAGGAGGAGACGTTGTAGTAGGTGGCCGAGTCGCTGACGACGGGGGCGTAGGTGAGCCACTGCAATTGTTATTAGCTATTGAACAAAGAAAGGGCATGCGATCTCGAGATGTGGTTCTTCAACCTGACTTACACCCCAAGACACCATAATGTTCATGAGCGTCAGCTGAGCAAGGCCAAACCACCGCCGCTTATACGTCCGGTACTCGGTCGAGGTGCCATTCTCGATGTCGGGATTCTGCTCGTCGCTGCTGGGCGTCTCGCGCTCCTGCAGACTGAAGTCCTGAGAGGAATCCTTCTTGGAGCGCCAGAAACGCAGGGCCTCCGTGCTGCTGGCCGAGTTGGACATTTTGTGGAAGACGCCGCTGCGGGGGGTATCGACGGCGCCCATGTCGGTGGTTTGAGCAGCTTCGCCGGTTTCCTTTGCGATGCTGTCCATTGTAGCTTTTTGCGAATATTTTCAAAGATGGGAAACAAGAATCCGTTTGCTTTATAGTAAGCAGTTGCCCTTCAAAGCCCCCGATTCGCTTGGGCTCGTACAGAATGTCGCACAGCTGGCCGGCGGCTGTAGCTCAGCTGTTTCGACCCGCCAACTCAGTCAGTGTGCCTGGACACAGAAGAAAGGGAGGCGTATAGAAGAGACAGACATCCACTGGCTTGGATTGCGAGTCTCTTTTATAAGAAAAGCTCTGCCTTCTGATTTCGTCTCGCCTTGACTCTCTCCCAAGTTTCCAGTCGTTGAATGTCAGTGACTCGCGTGAGCTTTCCTGCTGCCAGCGGAGACAGAAGAGGCCACAGGCAGTTTTACGGAATGCGAAACGCAACTCTGTTTACCATGACAGAGGCAATGTCCGACAACGAGGCAAAGGACGCATGGGCCGGCCAGAAGCAGCAACCGAGGGAAAGCTGCATCTAAGAGGAAGAAGAAGAAAACAACGGCTAGAGGCACAAGCTCCCGGGAGAACAAAGCATTAAGAAATGACAGAGGGAGATAAACCCTGGGCTAGGTTAAACGGTCCTTGAACAGCTGCGGATCCCCAGCCAAGAGCTGATGCAGCTACGACTAACAGCGTTGGCAGACCCCGCGAATGGAGGAATATTAGCGGACTCTCCAACGTTTTAGGTATGTGGTTTCGGCGGTTTCCAACTCTTGGAGGGATCAATGCCGTGAGGGGTTTAGCGGCCAGCGGCATGGCTTGCATGGCGCTGGGGAACGAGCTTCTGCACGCCAACACACCAATTCTTTGGCTTCGTGCTTGTGGAAGTTGATCACGGGAAGACAAAGAGCTGCCTCGGCTCGAGGCCATCTTGGCCATTCTCACTGTCTATCTATTACTCCTCTTCGTTATGCGGGTAGCCTCAGTATCTTCTATACTTGGCTAACGCCCTCCGCGCTAATCGTCCAAGGCCTGCACGCGAGCAACGCAAATAAAATGTTGGGGGAGCACAAACTGCCTGCAGCCGCTTCTCGAGTCGGCCTCGTATTTCCCGTTGCCAGAGGATTACTCGTACAGAAAGTGCCGGTACAGATTAGGATACCGAGCATTGGTGTTACCTGGAATAACTTGAGCTCTTGGATCGCCACTGTCAAGCCATGCAGGTCGAAACCACCTCGCCGTATGCTATCCGTTAAAGATCTGACCAGGCAAGCTAAACTGCAAGTGTAGCACATCTTCGGGCACGGACCGGTCTAGCTATCGCCTCGACCTATGCATATAGAGCAGCGGAACGTCGGGGCTCGGACACGTAACGCCAATTTCCTAGTCTTTGAGCGACTCGACATGGGATTCGCCAGAGCCAACGTCGCACCTCATTTTGAAGGAATCACACAGGCCATGGCCCCAACATACCCGAGGATCCTTACGCAGAAGAGAGAACTCTATGCCTGATAAAACTGCGTCTTCACTGCGTTCCAACTGGAAACAAGCTTGTGCCGTACCTCTGTATCTAGCGCCCATGATAGTGCGTGTGGAGAAGCGGCGGCGATGGGACCAAAATCGGCGATGGAGCCGATGGTGTGTGGCTTTTGCTGTGACGATGATGTGCCCCGGCGTCCAACCGCATTGGAGAGATTGTCTGTGTCTTGGTGAGTGGCTACTTTGCCTGCTATCAGCGAAGTGATGTCCCTGTACCCACAGCCGATGTGCCACTGGACAGTTGGGCGAGCATCGGGTTATTGGCCAGTCGCTAACTTACGAGGGATGGAATCTGAGATTCCCGGCTGCAAGGGCAGTGGAGCGTTTGCTTCCAAGCTCTAGCTGTGCGCTTCCTTTTGATTGCTGTACTACGAGAGTACTCTCAGAATGGAAATTTCTTATCTCTTCGGTCTTCACTGCAATTAGAGAGCTGTCTTTCAGCCAAGACAAAGGGAATAAAGCTATTTCTATTTTCTATGCTCATAGTTCTATTTCCGGACTTTCTCTGGTCACCAGCAGGCAGCTTCATACTAAAAGTGCATCCACAGCCATTTCGACTCCATCGCGGAGCCCAGCACATCTTCATGACAATTATACTCATCGTCATCACAAACATCCGTCTCTCCAAAGCGTCCACCACCTTCTTACACTGACTCATCAAAATGATGGATGCTGTGTGACACAATGGCAGTGCAAAGTGTCGCACAAGCTGATAAGCCAGCCTAACTTAGAATTGATGTCTCAAGCATGGGTGATTTTCCTGGACAGTCTCTCCCAAAACGATCCATACGTCGCCGACATGACAGAGGTTGACTCCGTTTCTATGCTGTGTCCATTACGTCGATCCGATGTGCCACTACATGGCTTTCATAGATCCAAATTGGTTGTCGTTTAGATGTGCTCTTGTCTCTAGCGTTATTCAGGTTTTCGGGATGGTTGGAATGATGGCGATAGGTGGCCGTGATCCATTTCGTCATACCTGCCATGAATCATATTCGCAAAAACTAGAATAAAAATACTAAAGAGATTCTTATGCAGTTTTGCTATGGTTATATGTATGTCTACAAACCAGTTGTGCGTCTCAGCTATGCCATGTCGACATCAAACCATCATCCGGGCGCTCCTTATCATGTCTTGCCTACTGAGACACAAGACAGGGAGCCATGTCTGTAGGCTGTCAAGTAATTCAAATAGCTGTACGGGAGTACAGACCTAATTCGTAATTAATAACTAGCAAATGCCCTTTTGCTTGTAGTTCTTTATGATCCTTATTCTCTTGATATCGCAAAAAGCTGGGACATATCATCAGCCCTCTGGCGATTCTACCCAAACAAAATGGACCAGCAAGATGGAAAATCATCCGAAAAGACTGAACCTGGGCATACACTGGAATCAGCAGGCTCAGAGAGCACCCAGCAAGCAGAACTGACCCAGCTCAACCCCCAGGCCGTTCCCCGCGATATGGGGACCTTTGAGATTATCGCTCTCGGCTTCAACATCCCCAACAGTTGGTTGGCCATTGCCGTAGCACTTTCAGCCGCCTTGACTGCCGGAGGTTCTGTCTCGTTGATATACGGCAACTTTGTCATCACCGCCATGTACGGCGCCGCGGCCGTGACTCTCGCCGAGCTTGCCAGTGTTTACCCTACCGCCGGAGGTCAATACCACTTTGCGAGCATCATGGCGCCAAAGAGGTTCAACAGGTCGATATCGTATATTTGCGGCATGGTTGCGACGATTTCGTGGATTATATGCTCTGCCAGTGTGGCTAGCGTTACGAGTCTGTGTATCGCTGCCATTGCTGAGTTTTATAATGGATTTGAAGCGAGCGCTTGGCAGCTGTTTCTCATTTCCCAGGCACTTAATGTGATAGGGTTGGTATATAATTTGTTCTTGCTGAAGAGGACGCATTGGATACATGATGCAGCTTGTAAGTCTCTCTCTATATGAGCGTGAGAGTATGAAACCAAATGCTAATTATGATTGAACAAGTCTTTCTCACTCTATTCTTATTCGTTTCTATCTGCGTCGTTTGTCTCGCCCGAGGCGATAAACAGACTTCAACTTGGGTATGGACCAACTTTGAGTCTTCTTCAGGCTGGACGCCTGTCGTGTCCTTCTTCACAGGCCTCACCACCCATGCCTACATGTTTGGAGGCCTCGACGCTACGCTTCATCTCGCGGAAGAAACGCTGGATCCTTCTAGGACGGTGCCAAAGGCGCTCATGTCTACCATTGGGATTGGCTTCTTTTCTGGATTGGTCTTTTCTGTGGCCATGGCTTATTGTCTCCCGAGTTTGGATACTTTGGCAAATGATCTGTAAGTCATATGAAAGCCCCCTTCTTTCCTTTTCCAATGCATGAGTAAACGTATTATGCTTTGACTTACACTATGTGAATCAACAGAGTACCCGTCTATAAATTATGGCGCCTAGCCAGCAAATCCGATACCGCCGGCACTGTCTTCCTCGTCATTGTCATCCTCCTCACCACATACATCATAGCCGCTACTCAGCAAACCACGTCTCGCCTTCTCTGGGCCCTCGCCCGTGATCGCGGCCTCGCCTTCTCCTCACAATTCGCCAAACTATCTCCCAAGCTGGGCGACATCCCCGTGGCGGCCCTCCTTCTCGACGCCGGGCTGATTTTTGTCTGCGGATGTATAAGTCTGGCCTCTTCGGCTGCGTTCAATGCCCTCGTGGGCGTCTTTTCTCTGATGCAGATGATTTCCTTTGCGATTCCTGCAGCGTTGTTGATATATCGCCGGAGGAGCGAAAAGGTGCTTCCGAGGAAGAGGGCGTTTAAAGTCCCTGAGATGGTGGGCTGGGTTTGTAATATTGGGACGATTGTTGCGGCCGTTATTGAAACTGTCTTTTTTACGTTTCCGACGGTTTTGCCTGTGACGGGTGATAATATGAGTGAGTGGGCTTCCTTTCTTTATTTTTGAGATGATGATACTAGTGAAAGACATGCTGACTTTAGTTGTTTCACAGATTATGCCGCGGTTGTGTTAGCGATTATTGCGATTGTCATGGCTGCTAATTGGTTTGCATTTGCAAAGAAGCATTACCAGGGCCCCAGGATAGAGATTGCTCAGTAGATTAACCTTGAATATCTCGGCCATAGTGCTTGGTAGAGTAATCTTGGCAACGCGTCTTTGTAAAGGATTGTCAACTATAAGTCTAATGCCCGCTTAAAGCATTTACATGCGCCCTCACCGGACTATATAATTACCCTCTTTTTCTTCCTCTTCCTCTTAACTAGGCTGAACACCAAAAGGACCTAAGACACCATAATCAATGCGAAGTGATTCCACCAAGGCTTCGCAGTGAGAGTATGTGTATACGTCTGCGCCTCCCAGCTTGCCAAGCCACTTTTCAGTTGTTACATTGGCGCAGTACTGCGCAAGAGTGTCGACGTATCCGGCAAACATTGCCCATGCGTTATCTGGATTAGCCGCCTCAATAGGACCAAGAATGGTAGAGGCCGAAAGCGGATTCGTTGCGTTTGGAGGGCTGTTGCTGAGAAGGATGGCTGTGCGAGCATTATTGTATACGTCCTGGATATAATCTTGCTGAATGAGAACATCTTTACGAACTCCGGCGCGGTCAACGTGTCCTCCAATGTAGTAGTCAAAATCATATTCCAAGATCAGGTCATGTGCTTTGATAAACATGGTGGGGTTCTGTGCTTCCGCCAAAGAAGCAAACGGGACCCAGCCGGGAAAGACAATGTCAATAACCATTAACACCTTTTGTTTAGGCGCATATATAAAGATATTGCCGGGGTCGTGAACGGGGCCCTTGTAATCCAGCTGAATAGTCTGGTTGTCTACCCGTAGAGTATAAGAGTCCTTGAACGTAACATGAGGTGGTGGTCGATGCGCATCAGGTGTAAGAGAGAGTTCGTATGCTGTCAACTCATGCGCGATGATAGTAACATCCTTGTTGGCTAAGAGATACGCCGCTCCAATATGATCGGCATGATGGTGGCTGTAGACAAGATGCGAGATTGGCAAATGTGTCACTGATCGAATTCCAGCAAGGATATTTTCTCCAGTTGTGGGTGGTGCGTCAATCATGATGACGCTTTTAGGTGTGACAAAAAATAAAGATTGATAGATACCATCTGCAAGCATGTATGCTCCTTCACCAAACGACTGTACGCGGAATCCTTCGCTATTCACTGGAGGACCGGAAGCGGTGGAAGGTAAAGGGGCATAAGTGGTCACAGAGTTAGAGTGAGCACAGGCGAGCCATGCAACGCTCAAGAGAACAGATGCCAATGAGAAACGCATATTACCTCTATGTAGTTTTGGGATTGTATAAGCAGTGGTAATAGCTGAAATTTGAATAAGAACTCGTCATGCTTTTATCCTTCAACCCTTTGCTACTATATTACACTTTTGCTTCTAGACAGCTTAGATTCTGAGGAATGACAAATCTGGACATGAACCAGACCGTTCAAAATACTATACGTCAAGGTTACTTTCGTATTTATAATTAATGCCTAATCGCTTACTACTCTTTACTAATTGGCGAAGTATTGCATTTAGGTAGCTTTAAAATAAGCACAATGGAATTATAGGTGGAGACAGAGCTTTACCCCAAGGATCAAACAATCTTGATCCCTGATGAGGCTATTTACATATGTAGCTAAAGCACCCAACACTAGGCATAGAAGCAAGTGTTACTAGCGCTATGTAAGCTAAACTGGGCTGGTAAACCAGAGCACTCAAGCGGGAAGTACACTAAGCATTAGAATTGTTGAAATATTTTTAGTTTAAAAAAATATTAGACTGGTTTATTCTTGCCTACTAAGGTTATATTAGTATAACTTTTATTATTTAAAAACTTAAAGGTATGATGCTTTTTAATACTAAAAGTATTTTATTATAATAAAGTATATAAATAAAAATTAAAGAATTATGGACTTTCTCAGCGTTAGTATTTATTAAATCAAGCTAAAAGCTAGCAATTAACTCTAGTGGTTACTTTGTAAAGCTTTACAGCTTTACTTGATAAACATTTTTTAATCTTACAAGTATAAAGGCTTTGTATATGCGTCTGTATAGTTGAAGTAATTTACGACGCTACGAAGCTCTCTAACAGCATTAAGTGTTGTATTAATCTACAGTTGGCTGTGCGTATGCTTGAAAACCCCAGCCGAGCTGGCATGAGAATACCTCACCGTTCCGTTATCCCCTTGGAATCCTGAGAGAGGAAGAGGCACAGAGAAATAAGTATAGAGGAAACGGGATAGCCATGTACATCATATACGTTGCTTGATGGAAAAAAGCGGAATAACAGCGCAAATGTACTTGATTGGCCGTGTCGTGAATGAGGGGTTGGGCAGATATCAGTCAAATGTCATTGGTCTTCATTATCCGATCATTTTAAGTAGCTACTTCAGATTGCTTCCAAGGCTCTGCATCCAAAAACACGCAACAAGACAATTGTCATTTCCTCGTCTATGACACTTCGGCCGCAATGGGTCAGAGCAATTCAAAGACTCGCGATGTTTCCAATAATCAATTTGGGAATAATGTCACAATCACTCAAGGCGATGTCCATAACCATGCATCGGATCAAGAAAACCAGTGCCTGAAGGATTTGCGTTCGACCGATCCCCGCGATGATAAACTGCGCATCCAAAACACAAAGGGCGGCCTTCTAATAGACTCGTACCGTTGGATTCTCGAGAACAAGAATTTTAAAGATTGGCGCGATAATGCGCAAAACAGAATCCTTTGGATTAAAGGCGATCCAGGGAAGGGAAAGACGATGCTGCTCTGTGGCATAATTGATGAGTTGACGCCAACGACGAAACTAGCGAAGCCGACGGAACCAACTACGAATACTGTACTCTTGTCCTACTTCTTCTGTCAAGGCACCGACGCACGAATCAATAACGCAACCGCTGTACTACGTGGTCTCATTTATCTCCTCGTAGTTCAGGAACCTTCGCTTATGTCTCATGTTCAGGCAAGATACAAGCATGCAGGCAAAGATCTTTTCTCAGATGCAAATGCCTGGGTAGCCCTATCTGAGATACTTATAGCTATCCTGCAAGACTCAAAAGCGAAGGAAGTAATCCTAGTCATTGATGCGCTTGATGAGTGCGAGACAGATTTGCCGATGCTCTTAGAGGCCATAGTGCAGCAACTCGCCCCCTTACATGTCAAGTGTATTCTATCTAGCAGGAACGTAATTGGCATTCAGCAGCGACTTGAATCATACATACCTCAGGGCATCCTTAGCCTCGAGTTGAAGGAAAATGCATCCTGTGTATCCGAAGCCGTGGATGCCTATATAAATCACAGCGTTTCACGCCTAAATTCGGTACGGAATGACCAAGGCCGCCAAGATGAGCTACGAAACAAAATACAAGAAAAAGCTCAAGGCACGTTTCTATGGGCATCTCTGGTGATGAAAAAAATTGAAGAAGTTCAGGTCTGGGAAATAATGAAAGTAGTTGAAAAGATGCCAATGGGCTTGACAGCGCTCTACAAAAGAATGATAGACCATATCCACAGTTTGGAGGAAGAAAATGGACATCTTTGCAGAAATATGCTCTCAACAATATTTACAGCATACTTTCCACTCAGCTTGGCTGAATTGGGAGTTCTCGCTGGCCTGCCGGATCAGATTTCTGGGATCTCCGAGTCGATTAAAACGCTAGTAACAATGTGTGGTTCGTTTGTCACGCTGAACGAAGGTTATGTCTATTTTATCCACCAGTCCGCAAAAGACTATTTGGCCAAAGAGATGTATTCGACTGACGCCGCTCAAAGACATTTGGATGTCTTTGAGCGATCAGTCGCAGCTATATCAAAGCTACCCAAAAATATTTACGGCCTCACAGACTTTGGACCTAGGCCGGAAAATGCGCAGCCACCCGATCCGAATCCTCTAGCTTCAATGAGATACTCATGCTTTTATTGGGCCAATCATCTTTGCGACACATGCGCCGCAAACACCAAGAATGAGGCTCAAGTAATCATCACTGAGACGTTGGAGCCCTTTTTGGAGAGCTATTTCCTTCGTTGGATAGAGAGTCTATCTCTGTTCGACGGACTTCCAGAAGGTTTGCGTTTCATACGAAAACTTCTCCTAGAGGTATGTGCTCAGAGCCTGAGACTCTGTCATATAAGATGCTAACGACTAGTACTTGTAGCTACCACATGGTGAAAATACTCAGTTTGCGAGATTTCTAAGTACTATAGAATCTTTTATTCTTCGCAATGGGGCGCTCATTGCCAAATCACCGCTCCAGGTATACGGTTCAGCCCTTATATTCAGCCCATTGCATGATCACGCAAAATCCATACCTTGGAATGAGAGACTATCTTTCATAGAGGATATCCAAGGCATTAGAAAAAGTGCCTTTTTGCAGATGCTCAAGAGCCACACTGGTATTGTTCGGAATCTCGCATTTTCACGCAATAGTGCGATGCTGGCGTCAAAGGCTCTGAATGGAGATCTACGTTGTTGGGATGTTGCAACAGGTGCGCTCAAATGTATAATTCCATGTTATGATGTTGGTCAATCAGCCATTGCGTTTTCGCCAGATAACAGAATGCTGCTGCTTGCTACCGAAGGAGATCCAATGGAAGAAAGGAACATTGAACTGCTCCACGAACAACTCGAGAAAGAAGGGGCAAAGGGATTCGATCACCTCGGCTATTGGATAACGTATATTACATTATCGCTAGATGATGGGATGCCGGAGGCAAGCCATTCCAGCCGTATAGTACGGTTGGAGAAGCCCGCGCTAAGTTATCAAGACTACGAAGACATCATTGTTTTCGCATTCTCATCAGATTGTAAGACACTAGCATCAGGATGGAGATATGGCTCGATCAACCTATGGGATACCACAACAGGCCTACTTCGGCAGACAATTCAAGGCCATGAAGACAGAATAGAAGCTATTGCAGTTTCACCAGATGGTAGCAAAATAGCATCAGGATGTGCGAGCAAATTACGACTATGGGATGCAGCAACGGGCGACCTTCTCAAAGAGTTTGAGTGGCTTGGGGGAAATATTGAATTTTTCCAAGATGGTTTAAGATTCCAAAGTGGAAGGCATTTATATGATTTAACGACGGGGATTGTTATGCAAACTTCCATGATAATTGACGAAACGATAATAGCGATCTCACCAGACAATAAGATACTGGCGTCGGCAAGTTACAAAGAAGTACAGCTATGGGACGCAACAATGAGCATACAAGAGAAGGATAAATCCGATGAGTTTGGAGTACATGATGTATTCGCGCTCTCACTCGATGGCAACACGGTGGCATACGCAAAAGCCAACACGATACAGATATGGGATACTGCAACAGGGGAATGCCGGCGAATAATTGAGGACTATTGGCCAGATATTATCGCCCAGCAAGAGGTTACAATTTTGCCAAATGCCAAGAAAAACGACCGTCGCTTCGAGTATACCGCCATTGAGTTCGCAGCGGATGCTAAGATCTTGGCATTGGGATCCGCGAGTTGTCTAAAGACCATGGAATATCTGCCATTAGACCCGCCGTCTCAAATACAGTTATGGGATTTAGTGGCCGGGGAATGTACCTACCGGAAAACCCTACGCCGCGGGTTAACAAAGGTGAGAAAGCTTGCATTTTCACCAGATGGCAACAGGCTAGCGGTGGGATTCGATGCTCAAAGATTGATGCTGTTGGACATAGCAGCAGACATGTGCCTGTGGGAGGCAGTACCCCACGTCTATCCAGGACCCAAATCCTTTGCCTTCTTCCCAAATGACAACATGCTGGCATCGGCACATCCTGTCTACAGAAGGGACCAGGCCCACAACCATGAAATAGAGTTATGGGATATAGCAACGGGAAAGCATCTGCAGAACTTCAAGGCGAATGTTCCAGAAGGGGAGACTTGTAGCTCTCCCGTGTTTCTGCCAGATGGCCGATTTTTCCACATGGATCGTTGGGGAAAGATGAGGTTGTTCCAGGCAGATGAAAAGCCTTTGAGCCCAGACGCAAACCTCTCAAACGGCCTGCAAGTCCAACGTATTCCATTCAACGAGGGTTGGATAAAGAAAGATGGAAGAAGCCTTTTTTTTATTCCTGAAGACCACAGAGCTTTTAATACATTCGTCTGTGGCAATACGATTGTACTTGGGCATAGGTCTGGATTAACCTTCATATGGTTGAATCTATAAGATTTCTCGTGCCAAAAGATGCAACAGAAAATAAAGAAGTCGGTTGTAACGTGCGGTTTATAAGATAGATAGGGTTGCATCCTTTTACTACCTATAGGTAGATAGCGAGAGTTCAATCATAGTACATCCCCCTTCTCATACAATCTCAAAAGAACCCTCCTATAAAGTTAAGTCTGAGTTACTTGTAACTGCTTGAAGACAGTTGGCTCAACAACACGCGTCTCCAATCGCATAAGTGTTAAATACCCTGTATTACTACACTACATTTAAGTACTAAGATAAGAAGGCTTCATTGCGACCAATTCTTGATCTGTCTCATGTGAACTATATCTAGTCATTTAGCCTTCCCCCCCCCCCCCCCCCCCCCCCCCCCCCCCCCC